>NC_047517.1:4072917-4302017 GCF_902827115.2 Pseudochaenichthys georgianus | reverse complement strand
GGACCACAGGGCTTCTCAATTTGGCTAGGGGAAGAAGAAACCTACTTTAGCTTCTTTAACAGACAGCAATATCCGATATAATATAACCCTCAGTCCGGTGCAATAGTATCACTTAAATTACTACACTTTAAGTTAAAATATATTCTAGGATTCGGTAGGTATTTTAACAAGACTTTCAGCCTGTATTTCGCTGATTTGTACTCATCGACTTTTTCACTAGGTCGTTTTGGTTCTTGTATTTTGACTCTGTAAAAATTTATTTTTCACAGAGCCCCACGTTGGGCGCCATGTTTAGAGTTCTAGGTGAGGCCCCGATTAATTTATTCCGGTAAATTACTCTGACCTCACTAATTGACCCGACCGAAGTTACTGAGTCTATGTAAGTTTACTGCTTGGCTCAGATCCACCAAACGTCAGCAAGATCTCACCTCTATTAACTCCCCGAAGAACCAGGTTCAATTAACTGCTGTTTCAATTCAGACAACTCTTTTTAATCTGTTTAAGCGATCCCGAAGGATTTTGGTATCAGTAAATGGGGTGTGTTCCTACCTAAACATGTGTGTGTGGCAGGGTGCAATCTTACATTTGAAGCAGGAGAGGAGAGCACAGGTGTCCTTTAAGTTGTCCCAGTCCAAAAGGTGGGATCAGTTTATTTGAAGAAAAATAGGTCCAAACTAATACAGGGTTTTTTCCTTCTCTCTTTACAACATTATAATTATACTAAACAACACACAAAAATGATGCTGTGATCATGTTCACATATGAAACTTTAATTCACAGTCTTACATTTATTACCAAAATGTTTCCCTTTACCTGGACAATTCAGTTGTGACATTCTCTCATACAAAGACTGGTGATAATAAAAACCCATTCAAAATCCCGCAATGATTCGGAGGGATTTCCTCACGTGGGCGGTTTCACTAAACACTCAAAATCCCGCAATGATTCGGAGGGATTTCCTCACGTGGGCAGGTTCACTAAACATCAAAATCCCGCAATGATTCGGAGGGATTTCCTCACGTAGGCAGGTGTCACTAAACCATCAAAATCCCGCAAATTCGGAGGGATTTCCTCACGTGGGCAGGTGTCACTAAACCATCAAAATCCCGCAGTGATTCGGAGGGATTTCCTCACGTAGGCAGGTGTCACTAAACCATCAAAATCCCGCAGTGATTCGGAGGGATTTCCTCACGTGGGCGGGTTTCACTAAACACTCAAAATCCCTTCATTCCATAAAATCATTCCATGCAGCATTCAAATCAATTCACTCAGCATTCAAAGCAATTCACTCAGCATTCAAAGCAATTCCCTCATTCAAAGCAATTCCCTCATCATTCCAACCAAGAAATGCAAGAGATATTCACCCAGTTTGAGAGAACCTTACCGAGAGCTATTAACCCAGCTCTGAAAGACAGAGCCTACCGGGAGAGAGTATACCAGGGGTTTCCCCCCCTCTCCCCGACGAAATCCAAAAAAGCCAGTCTTTTTATGCTCAAAAAACCGGATAGAAAACCCACAAACACCTCCTCTATACCCAACCAACATATTCTATTGGCTCTGGCATAAGACACACCTTCCCAAGTTTGTGTAAAACAAAACATGACTGGACATATGTGACCCGCTCTATCGAAATCAGTCGGAAGTCGCAACGGCTCATTTCAGAATAAACGTGGATTTACGTAAAAAACTATTTTTTCAGGGTTCGGGTGTTTTGTTTGATTTTAAACAAACCAAGTCTTGGCTTTCAGAATATGAAACTTTTATTTCCAAAATCACACGATAAGTACATTTTTGAAGCTTGTGAAGGGACGAAGACAGGCACCTCTCACTCGCACTCTGCTCTTCCAGCAGCGCCGCCCCCCCCCTCCGGCTGACATTATGAACGTAAGAGTATAGTAATCATAGATAACACGGCAGGATCCGTTACAGTTTGTTTTCATCTGATTTAAATTAAACAGAGTCTTGGCTTTCAGAATATTAAACTTGTTTCGGCAAATTCAGATGATAAATATAACTTTGAAGCTTGTAACGGCATAATTAGAAGCGGAGAACGGAGTAATTTAACGCCACAGCAGGCACAACAACAGCCGGTGTTTTCTCGTGAGGGTTTTCCCCGGGAAACAAACACAATACACACAAACGCAAAAATACACAAACACACACACGCACACACACACTCGCAAGCTTCCCCTCCAAACGAAAATATCTTCCCTCCGTAGTATTTTGATCATTTGCTCCACTAATAATCAATCAGATCGATGGATTCCAGAGAGAGGAAACTTTAAAGGCCTTTTTCTCAAAATGAGGACTCTGTGACAGTCATTATATAATGTGACATATTTCGCTTAATATTTGGAGTACAAAAACAATCCTGATATCATTAGAAAGCTAGGAATATCCTCTTTCCAACCGTGTATACAACTCAAAATGTGTCTTCGGGTCAATGCGACTGATTTCGATGGAGCAGGTCACATATTCTATGACTATGACATAACCACCTTTTTGAGGCCTCCATGTGTTTCTGCTTAAGTCTGGAGCCCCCCTCCCTGCTGTGAGAGGAGAGGAAAGAACCTGCCTACTCTCTTATCAGAGATTAGGGCATAAATCATTTTTAGGCCTTACACTCAACTTTAACAAACCACTTTGTTTTGTTTATGCTGTAAATAGAAAAACCTAAAATATGAAGCATTTTCATTGTGGGTTATCCAAGAATATAATTGATTATATTTGATTATAACTAACTTTCGTTTTAAGTATTCAACATACTATGAAGCTCTCAACAGCACCTACAAATCTGAGGCCATGGTTCTGAGCAGGAAACCGATGGACTGTCCACTCCAAGTAGGGAATGAGTCCTTACCCCAATGAAGGAGTTCAAGTATCTCGGGGTCTTGTTCTCGAGTGAGGGAACAATGGAGCGTGAGATGGGCCGGAGAATCGGAGCAGCGGGAGCGGTACTGCAGTCGCTTTACCGCACCGTTGTGACGAAAAGGGAGCTGAGCCAGAAGGCAAAGCTCTCTGTCTACCGGGCCATTTTCGTTCCTACCCTCACCTATGGTCATGAAGGATGGGTCATGACCGAAAGAACGAGATCGCGGATACAAGCGGCCGGTGAGATGGGTTTCCTCCGCCGGGTGGCTGGTGTCTCCCTTAGAGATAAAGTGAGAAGTTTGGTCATCAGGGAGGGACTCGGAGTTGAGCCGCTCCTCCTTCGCGTCGAAAGAAAGCCAGTTGAGGTGGTTCGGGCACCTAGTTAGGATGCCACCTGGGCGCCTCCCTAGGGAGGTGTTCCAGGCACGTCCAGCTGGGAAGAGACCAAGGGGTAGACCTAGGACCAGGGGAGGGATTATATCTCTTCGCTGGCCTGGGAGCGCCTTGGGATCCCCCAGTCAGAGCTGGTTGATGTCGCCAGGGAAAAGAAAGTTTTGGGGCTCTCGCTGGAACTGCTACCCCCGCGACCCGACCACGGATAAGCGGGAGAAGATGGATGGATTGATGGATGGTTTTACTACTTTAATGGAGTAAAGAATCTGGGTAGACTACTGCCATTGATTTGTTTTAACATTCACATGTTTCAGCATTCCTGACCATATCGACACTCAGCCGTTTTATTTGTAACCCTTTGGGGGAGAGATTTAAATTGAGTTTATCTCCAGTTGCTGATTTATTGTGATTTACAGCGGCACTGGAAAGTTGTGCGCCACCTTTGGGTTGTACTCTGAATCAGTGTGGTGAAGAGTTGCTCACTACAGAAACAGAAGAACTGTGCAAAGAACGCATCTGAAGAGGGTTTGACCTTTTGCGTGTACCTCGTTGCCAAGGCAACAGTGGTGGGAAGAGGAACAGCAGTTTTGGGGGATTCCTGTGTGCAGAGGACAACGTGTGTCTGCGGATTGTAGCACATTGATCCAGAGGTGCCTTCCCCCTCAGGACATCCCAGTGCAAGAGTTTCATTGATCCTATTGACTACAGCTGCAGAGGACAACGCATTACTGACTGTTCACATTGTGACAAGATTGAGACAGGCTGGTCTCAGACGGTTCAGACTCTGAGGAAATATGCGATTGATTTGACAGCATAACTGTGCAAGAGTTTTCCAGAGGGTGGTGTACAACAATAACATTAGTGTTTGAGAGGGAGGCTGATTGTTTAAGCGATGGTCTGGAATACTGAAAAGATTAAAGTTTAATATTCTTGGTTGACAAACAAGACATCTGATTATTAGGTCACACATAAATTTAGACATATAAACTAACTATGAGTAAAGGGATTAATGGATTTCATATCCTAGGGAGGGTTAGTTAGGTTGCGAATACTTCGCAGGGTATTGCTAATGTATTTTGAAGAACAAAAAACAAGGACACAAGTCCATTTTGTTTTGTTTTTAGATTAAATTGTCCGTTACCAAAACTGTTCACCTTGTGTCTAGATTTGGACTTTGATGGTAAGGGAGTATTTAGGCTTATTTTTATACATCTGACATTTTAAATATGTTGGCTAGTCACCAGATAGACATTGGTTAAGAACTTTTCTGAAGATTGAATATTTGTTCCATTTCTACATATTCCTATTTAAAAAGTAATTTTAGAGTAAAGAGGGCTGATGCTGAAATGGGAAATAATGTGGGGCCTTCAATCACCCATTAGAAGGGTGCATATTATTGACGACCAATAGGGAGGAGGGGTCACTCGACCCACCCTGCAGTGGTTTTTAAAATCTTACTTGCAGCTTCACAGGAAGCGCACGGCACCAGATTATGAGTTTAGAGGACTAGCGGCACCACCTCCTAATGGACATTCATTTAGTTGGTAATTAACTGACATTTAGAGATGTTAAAAAGTAAAAACATACCTACCATGAGGGATGATTCCTAAGTTCAGCTACAAACCATTGATGAAATTACTTCTGTTTTTAGGTCCTTGATAAGGGAAGGAGTGATTGTTACATGTTCAGGACACCCAGGGTTCCACGCACTGTTAAAGAAGGTAACATTGTTCTTTAAGTGCACCAGAATTGAAGATAAATTGATAGAATGAGTTATGGAATACATAGCAGAGCTTTACAGATCCTGATAATGCTTTGACACAAGATAATAGTGATGTACACAAGTTTCTGAATTACATCTATTAGACGTGTTGATATTGATTAGGTGTAAATGAACTGCAGTAGTAGTACAAGGAAGTGACATTTTTTGGCTAACACTTTTCAGGGAATTTGGGAAAACAGAGATATCTTGAACATTATAGTTGTAATTGTGAATTAATAAATGATGGCGCTCCATATATACAGATTTTTATAGACGGAGGATGCTGGCCTGTGCTGGAACATCTCTGCAGGGCACGACACATGGCCAAAAAGACTGACCTTTGACCCTGACCGACAGGGTAACTTGGGAAGGCACTCTCAATGACTGACTCTGAGGTGTACCTGACCAAACTTGACTTTACAACCTGACAGTGTGAGTTTGAGTGTGTGTATGTCTGCACCTGATCAGTGCAACTACATGATTTAAAACGATGACTAATCAAGCATGTTTTTGGACTAACACTTATTTTTGTGTGATAATAATGTGAAATGAGAGGTTTCCTAACATTGCACAAAAGGGGAAACCGTTTCTAATCTGCTTGATGATATTTCACTCCCACAGGAGGTGGCTGTTTGCAGAATGTGAAACTCAAACTAAAACATGAAGATTCTGTTTCTTTTAGGACTGAATGATGGAGAGAAACACTCTCAAGTGTTTACTGTGGAAATGATGGATGTACATTTGGGAAAAAAATGTTTGGTATTGTCTTATAATCCATTATGACCTGAAGGTTTTCTTCCCATGCAGGATTTTGTTTACACATGAGATAATGTGTAAAAAAAGGGGAGTGTAAACTTCACAATGTACATTTTTTTTTAATTTAGGGACTGAAAGGAACCGGCTGCCCCAACTCGATTGTTCAATCTGACCATTGATTGACAGTTTTAGAATTGACCTGCTCCATATTTGGGGATAACACTGTTTGATGAATGTTGACATGTCTCTAATATTGATTGAATTATAGCAGGTAACACAGATAAAGAATCAGTGGCCAAGGGGCTGCTGGGAGAGATGTAAGTCCAGAATGGAATACTGAAGAAGCTGACCTGTGAGTAATGTTTCAACAGACAACATCATGTAACTAGCCTGGTAAAGAAGTAAAAGCCATGAACTTTATTGTTTAGGTCATTATGGGGATATACATTTCATCTAAATTCATAATAGAAAGACATTTGATGACAGTTTGTTGGAATTCTGTATTCATTTTTTCAGCGGGATAATATCTAAGAACTGACGGGTAAAAGCAGTATCACCAGGAAGCCATTCACTTTTGTTAGTATTGTGATTTTGGTTGTTTTTGAATCCATAACATTAGTGTGTTTCTTTACCAGAAGCATTAGCAGTTCAAATCATATTTAGATTTTTAATGGGATCTTAGGGATTTCATTTGAAGATAAACACAGATGCTTGTCAGAAATTCAGAGCTATTGAAATATGTTATTTAGTTTACCTAAATATGTTGGGGTTCTTATTTAGTGGGCACAGTCCAAGTATTAAGATTCTGAAGCTGCACAATTAATTTAGAAAACCTGTTCACAGACGTCTGTTGTTTTAAGACACCCCACCAACAGGCTCCAAGTGGCCACGCACTGGTGGGTCAAACAGCCGAGGGCCCCAGAGCCCGGAGCGTAGGCTTGAGGGATTTGTATCAGATTTCTCCACACAGGTTGTTGACGCCAAAAGGGGGACCCGAGACGCAGGAGGCTGACTGTCAACCCCAGGCTCTCCGGCCCCGACCGAGTGACCCAGAGGACATCCCATGCCGTCCGCCTACAAGGAAGGAGGATCGGGAGGACATCCATCCAGCAGTCGTCCCGGGAGGCATCATCATCGGACCGGAGAAGGAAGATCGAAAGGACATCTATTCAGCATCGACTCGGAAGCCGCCATTAGCAAGCCAGAGGAGAAGGAAGACATCTCTCTAGCAGGCAGCCCAGAAGCCGCCGTCAGCGGATCAGAGGGGATAAAGACACGGCAAGCCAGGACGGCACAGGGGACTCCACTCTCCCTGAAACAGGAGTGTGTGTTAAGTGCAACAAGACGGTGTATGGAGCCAGCCAGGCCTGCCAAGCTATGGGCAGCCTCTACCATGACAGCTGCTTCACCTGCAGCGCCTGTAGTCGAAGGCTGAGAGGGAAGGCGTTCTACTATGACGCAGGAAGGGTTTTCTGTGAAGAGGACTTTCTGTACTCTGGGTTCCAGCAGTCTGCAGACAAGTGCAACGCAGGTGGACATCTGATCATGGACATGCAGGCCGGCAGGCCCTGGGGAAGTCTTACCGCCCCGGTTGTTTCCGCTGCGTCATCTGCAACGAGAGCCTGGACGGAGTGCCCTTCACTGTAGACACTGAGAATAAAATCTACTGTCTGAAAGACTACCACAGGGTCCTGGCGCCTAAATGTGCTGCGTGTAACCAGCCCATCCTGCCCTCAGAGGGGTCTGATGAAACCATTTGAGTTGTATCCATGGACAAAGACTAACCTGTGGGTGTGTGTTGTGTGCCGTGCATCCGCTCATTATGTATCAGACTAATCCGTTCCACCATTGAGGGAAAAGCTGCTTCTCCCCCTCCTGCCACTGTTGGCCTGTGTCTCGGAGGACGAGTATGGAGACTCAGCAGACAAGGACGCAGTTTTTTGACATTTTTTGGTCTCCCTCTCATTCTGCCATAAGAAATTGCTATGAAGGACTGTTTCCAAATGTTTAAAGGGCTCTAGATATAATGTTGAGAGGAGCGACAATAGTTATGTTTCAAGTGCCTTGTGTAAGTTGCACTCTTTTTAAGAGTGCAAAAGAGGGAATTGTGGAAATTGATGTGAGATATTGTACCAAAGAAGTGTGATACATGTGAAATTGCAGAAAGTCTTGTTGCAATTTCCAGACATTAAAAGAGGTCTGTTGAGTTCCCTGGTAATTATCAAATAGTAGCAGTTAAGTGAATACTGTTCAAGCAATACCTGTGTTTGTGTTTTATAGTGATTTCTCTGTTTTTATCCTTTCATAAATGTGAGGACTAAAATGGCGAGAGACAAAGGGCTGTAAAATAAGTTTTATTGCAGTGGGGGATGTCGAGGTATGCAACACAGGGTGAGTGGTGTGGGGAGAGGAAATTCTGTTGGAGATCTCTGGCAGGCCAGGTTTTAAGGAAATCTATGTATCTTGAATAAGTATATGTGTGAGTTTATACATTCCTGTGTGTTAATAGTTGAAGGAACAAAAGGTACATTTTTCCTCTCCAATATAGAGAGGTTTTTTATAGATTTCTGAAACAATGTTCCCTTTTTCTTAGAAATAGATGAGCACAATAGTTTTTTCTTTGACTTTTTACCTGTTTATCAAAAGAGTGTTTTAAGCTATTTGTGAAGAAGGAAGATGCAGAATTAAGGGTGATTTCTGTTTGGAGTGTAAAGATTATCCCTGATAATGTTTTCTGGGTTAAACCATCGATAGGTTTTACAAATGGGGAGGGACATTTTCCTTGAGTTTTAATGAGGTGCCTTCCCATCACCTGTGGCTTTCAAAGCTGCCAGGCGCTGATTTCCCTGTGAGATAGCGTTTTGGTATCTCCTCAATGAAACGCCACCCCTTCTTTGCACTAGGGAAATGTTTTTCTGGTTGTTGGGTCTCTCTTCATGCGCTGACAAGACGACAGGATGTCCGCAGTGCGTGAATAAGGGCGGGAGTACTCCACACGTTGCTTATATGATTTGAATTGTATAGTAATGTATTATATTATATCGTATTGCATTATTACTACTTTGTTTAATTAAAACGGATTATTGTTTAACTGGTATCCTGGTGTCTTCTAATTCCTTCCCTGTTATGATTTCAAGCAGGGCTCGTCAAAACAACACGCGGTGAGGAGTTGGGTTGTAAAAACTCAGACCTCGCAACAAGACGGACATTATAATGCCGCGGAGGGGGGGCGGTGGGGGGGGGGGGGGGTGTGTGTCTACAGAAGGTCCAGTTGTGATAGACACGGTTCGCCACTGATATACTGATATACTGACAAACTTGTATCCTTACTGCGTCAGATCATGTTGTCCCCAAAATGGCGCCGTACCGGGGAAGCTAGGCTAATACACACACTATTTAACAGTTTTACACATGTAAACAGCGCTACAAAGTCTTTAACTGTTAGTGGGCCGTTACATATTATTTACGCAAACCTTATGGGGGATTCATTGTGATTTGTGCACAGTTTACCAACCTGTATGGTGCAGGTGAGACAGAAGTAATGAGGACACGTTGTGTTCAGTTTCCTTCCAGATTACTTCAGAGGAAACCCCGGGAATGTCCGTTGCTGTAATCGGTACCCCGGAACCATTGCATCGAACACAAACCTTCTGCCTCACTACTTACTGCATCTATCGACCCCGTTAGTGAAATGAAAAACAGATGTACAAAATAAATGCATGTTCTAACTCTAAATAATAATAATAATTATATTAATGTGGTCACACATCCCAGGGGTGCCACACGCTCCCCGACAACAAAAGTGGCTCCCGACACTTACTTGAAATCACATGTTCCTATTCAAGATAACTTTAACATCTTCATAAACAAAAATATTTACAATGTCCAAACTATCACACTTCAAAATGTATGACCCTTAGGACTGACACTGTGTGACCTTTCAATAACCTTGTATGGGACATGTAAATGGGGATATGAGGTGAGGGGTGACTGATAGCTCACTGTTGAAATAAAAAAAAACGTTACAATAAAAAAAAACATTATATCTACAGCCCCTAAACACACAAATACACCGCTTTCATAAATAACACACTTGTTCTGCAATAATGTGTTTTATGTTTCTTGTAATTTTTGTTAGGAAAAGACATGCCTGAAAGACCGATTCAACATGTTCTCCTTCTCCGAGGTCCAAGAAGAAAAGCCAAGAGGAAAATGAAAAGGGGATGTTATGAGATGTTAAGACCAGTACAAGACATTCACTAATAAACTACACTTTTATTGTGAAAACAAAGAGCTGCACACCGAATGGTTTTGTAGTCTATCAGGACCATCATTTGTTTGTGGCGCTGCACCTCAGAGAAGCTGTGGTTATAGGCTTATAAAGTGTGGCGAAAAACACAGTCAGCTGATCGAATGCACCTATTTCCACAACTACACTCCCTCAATCCTCTCCAAACTAACTGACAGAAAGTCCATCACACAGAGGTTTCCCCTGAAGTCCCTGCAGCTCTCTGGACACCAACGCTGTCTCATATCCGTCCACACTGTGAATATGAGAGGGGAAAAAATGAAAGCAATAAATGCTTTAGACAATAAGAAATATAAAGTTAACTGTTGAGTTGCTCCGTTTTTTTAGATTGTCAATACTATTACTGTATAACTACTATCTCAGGTTAAGAGGCACCTTAAAATAAAGATTGGTCTTTCACCGTCTGGAGTCTCAGGGTGTTTTCTCGATGTGGAGATGTCTCCTTAAATCACCTTTTAAATGTTCTTGTTGTGACATGGCACCCCATGTGTTACATATCAAAATGTTCAGGAAAGCCTCTGGTCTTGCTCGAAATACAAGTGACTCACTTTAGAGCACTGTGTGATGAGATAATTAGCTTTAAAGCTGAACATTTGGATTCACTCATGTCATCCAATGTTGTCGGTGTTTAGATTTGGTTTACCAAAGTCTTATGTAACCCAGGTTAAAAAACACCTGAACTGCGTAGTCAATCCTAGCAGGCTCCCGTAGCTCAGTATAAATAGCAGCCAGGTCACTTCCGCTTCCCTTGCTGGTCGGCGTTTGTGATGCTAGTTGCTACATACAGTGAATCCTCCACGATTCTACTAATTCCTACACAAGTTCTACACGATACTTTATGATTCCTGTTTTGTTAACAATTGATGCAATCAGCGGATATATGTTTTTGTTTGCCAGGTGCTTGCCGCACCTGATGACCTGTCCTGGAACTTGTTGGCGAGCTACCATTGGAATAACCTAGACTCCCTGCCACATGGTGTGGTAGGATTGAACTGAGCTTTACGAACTGAACTTAATGAACATAAATTAATTAACTTTTACCCCGGGAACCCTGGCTGCGGTGTAGGGTATGAGTGATGGTGCATCGGCTACTGTATAGATGGGGGGTACGTGTGCTCTACCAGACCTCCACGAGACCTCCTTGCTGGCTGGGCTGATGGTGATGGCTGGTGGTGGAGCCTTTGTGCTGAGGTGTATCTTGACCTGGTGGCAGCCGCAGATGGAGTGGGAGGCAGCTGTAGTGATGCTGGTCTGCGGGTCCTTGGTGGTGATGGCTCTGGTGAAGGCCCTTGAGCCACGGTAGATCTTGACCTGGGGGCAGGCACAGATGGATGTTCTGGCTGCTGGATAAACGCTGCCTGTGGGCCACTAGGCCCAGGCAGCTGTGAAACATCTTTGTAAAACAAATTAAAATGTAGGACAATAATTACAACTAATTTCATTGAAATAAAGTTAAATGTTGCTCAAGCACAAATAACAATGCACACATAAAAAGAAAGTTTGGGAGGTGGGACAGGAATATCTCTCTCACACACACACACACACACACACACACACACACACACACACACACACACACACACACACACACACACACACACAGGTATTTCCAGTTACTTTACATTCAGTATAAAATCACAGAAACATGCATCTTATAACAAAGTCTCATCTGTACAGGATAGTATGGTACATTAATCACAGGCACACATATAAATAAATCTATGACAAAGTCAGATCTGTACAGAACAGTATGATACAAATAATCGATGGCAAAAACGTCGGGTTACGTAGTGTAACCCTTGTCATATTAGCACAGGCTCCGCCCTCTACTGGACTCTATGGGTACTCTCTTACCCCGCAAGCATTCTCCCACTGAGACTTCTATAGACGTAGCCGGCCCTGGGCGGGCCTACCTGAATGCGCGCGCATCACACCCTATAAAAGGAGGCCTCGCCTCCTGACCATCATCCTATACTTCTCTTCAGCGAGCGGAATAGGACTGATAGTGCCCCGAGTAGAGGGCTCCGCCTGTGCTAATATCTCAAGGGTTACACTACGTAACCCGACGTTATATCTCTCACAGGCTCCGCCCTCTACTGGACTCTATGGGTACAGTGGGTGGAGCCACGATATATACGCTCACTGTCGTCCAACAATATTCCACCCTACTGCCCCTGACCGGCTATTATGGTCAGCAGCTGCTGCCCCACCTTCTCCTTTAACCCGGTTGTAACCGAGGAGAAATCTGGGCTGTGGCTGACAGAGCACACCCTGCTGCGCTTACCTCGCAAAAGTGTGCTCAAAAAACAGTGCCGGGGGACCCCCCCACCCTGGATGGGGAGAGCCCCCTCGGCCCCGAAAAGGCTAACTACACGCCTGCCTCCCTGAATCCCTAAGGATAACAGGGAGAGCGCCAGAGCCCCTGCCCCACACACTGACCCCGTGTCGAGTGTGTGGACTAAAGTGTGGAGGGCTCCCCCCCTCCTGCTCTCGGCAGGAGGAGAGCAGCCCTCCAGCCCTGTAAGGGCCCAGCGCGCCCCTCGCCCATCCCGGGACCCTCAGAGGGCCCGAGAACAGCGAAGGCGCATTACGTCCGGGGAGGGGTCAGATGCCAACTGACCCACAACCCCCCTCCCCCCTACCAGTCCTGTGTTGCCCCCGCAAGTACAGACGAGGAGAAAGAGCCCGACATGTCCAAGAGATAAAACCTTATGAAGGGGCCTGGCGTCGACCAAGACGCCGCTGTGCATATATCCTCCACACTCACACCGTTGAATAAGGCTGTTGACGCAGCCAACAGCCCGTGTGGAGTGTGCACGAACCCTCGTGGGGCAGGCTCTCCCTGCCTGTCCGTAGGCATGTGCAATGCACTCGCAGAGCCAGTCTGCCAGGCGTTTCTTGGACAGAGCTTTCCCGATCACCCCGCCCCCGAAGCACACGAACAGCTGTTCGGTGCGTCTAAGGGTAGCCGTGCGCTCTACATAACATGCTAGCGCACGCACCGGGCAGAGGAGGTGCAGTTTAGCTTCCCTGGTCCCACCTGGAGGGGAAGCCTAAAACCCCCTAACTGAATAGCCATTGACCTGAACGCACTCCTTAGGCTCTTGGGCACAAAGGAGGGGTGCGGTCTGAGTGTCGCGCCGCTCCCGGTCACCCCGAATCTGTAAACAGCTCGGGTGCACCGACAGAGCAGTTAACTCGGACACTCTTTTGGCTGACGTTAAGGCAAGAAGCAAAGCTGTTTTCCACGACAATGCTTTCAGAGAGGAGAGCTCCAGAGGCTCAAACGGCCCCGAGGCCAGAGCCTCGAGCACTAGGGGCAGGTCCCACTGTGGGGTGGAGGCGTGCACTACTGGGCGCAGCCTCCTGACCCCCTGTAAAAAACCACGACATCAGTGGTTGACTAAAGGCTGACCTGCCGCAAATCCCTCATGGCAGGACGAGATGGCTGCTGCATACACCTTCACTGTTGAATGCGCAAGCCCTCTGTCCCCCAGTAACTGTAAGAAGGATAAAATAGAGCCTAACTCACAAAATAGGGGCTCTATTCTCCGCTCCTCACACCATCGCTGGAATCCTAGCCACTTTGGCCTGTAACAGGCTGTGGTGGATCCAGCTGTAGCTGCCTGGATAGACTGCATAACACTATCAGACAATCCACCCTGTCTCAACCTGTCCCTCTCAGGAGCCAAACCTGGAGAGGACGGCCGAGAGTGGGTAACGCCCCGATTGCACCTGCCTCTTGAGACATCGCCCCCCAGAACTGGGGAACCGCCCAGGGCTGGCCCACCTTCATCTGTGTCATCTCTGAGTACCCACGGCGCCCCAACGCGATCCGGAGCCACTAGGATGACTGACAGACGTTCTCGCCTCACTCTCCTCAGGAGGGGGAGAATGAGACCCAGCGGTGGAAAGGCGTATAGCAGCTTCCTTGGTCATGGCTCGTGTGCAAACGCGTCCACCCCCAAGGGAGTTGTCGTCGCTCCGAGCCACGGAGAACCACAGGGCACAGTGGCTGTTTCGCCGGCTGGCGAACAGATCCACTTCCGCTCTCCCGAACTGGGCCCAGATCTGCTTCACCACCTTCGGGTGAAGCACTCACTCGCCTGGCAGGGGGCCGCCCCTCGACATGAGGTCGGCTCCCCCGTTCTCCAGTCCCGGGATATGGAGGGCTCTCAGAGATAACACCACCTCTGAAGCCCATAACCACAGCCTCTCCGCTGTGGTCAACAAGGCGGCGGAGCGGACTCCGCTCTGCCTGTTGATATAAGCCACTGTGGTGCTGTTGTCGCTCCTGACCATTACATGCCTCCCTTGAATTAGGGGCCTGAAATGCCGGAGGACTAACACTACCGCCCGTAGCTCTAGGAGGTTGCTGTGTCGAGACTCTGTTAGAGCCCAGCGCCCACCTATAGCCCTCTTCAGGCAGGGTCCCTCCCCATCCTGTTCCGGATGCATCCGTGAACACTGTGATGTAGGAGGTCACCCGTCCCAGTGGAGACCCCCTCCGGAGGTGATCCGGGGAGCCCCAAAACCGGAGGTTGCCCCTCACTGAGGGGGGTATGGTCACCAGCCGCCGCTTGTGCCTCTTGGGATCCAAGCGCAGGCTGGAGAACCACCTCTGCAGGCGGCGCATATGTAGTAACCCTAACGGGACCCTCATGTGATCAGCCGCCATGAAACCCAGCGTCTGCATGACAGTAAAAGCTGTCACTGTTGCCCCCTGTCGCAGTCTGCGTACCCCCTGAAGAAGGGACGCACGTCTGCTCTCTGACAGGGTGGCGCGCAACGTGCCTGCATCGAGCACCACACCCAAATACAACGCCCGTTGGTGAGGTATGGGGGTGCTCTTTTTCCAATTGATCGCGAAGCCTAATCTGGTTAGGTGTGTGATCAATTGTGCTGTGCAAAACATTGCCTGTTTCCCGTGACCCAGCCATGACTATGAGGTCGTCTATGTAAAAGAAAACTCTCATGCCGTGTGCGCGCAGCGGTTGAAGCGCTGTGGCCACACATTTGCTGAATGTGCGTGGGGATAGGGAATAGCCGAACGGCAGCCTGTCGTACTCGTAGGCTATTCCCTGGAAGGCAAAACGCAGATACTTTCTGTGCTTTGGAGCAATTTCTACATGAAAGTACGCGTCTTTCAGGTCGATGGTGGTGAACCAATCGCCTGGCTGCACCAGCCCCAGTAACTGTTTCATAGTTAGCATGCAGAATTTCCTGCGGGAAATGTGGCCATTCAGGCCGCGGAGATCTAGAATAGGTCTGAATTCCCCTGTCTTCTTGGGAACCAGGAAGTATATGGAATAAAGACCCTCTTCCCTGTGCTGAGAGTGCACAACAGACACAGCCTGTTTCTGCACCAGAGCCTGAATCTCTGCTGAGAGGAAACTCATCCCCTCTCGAGAGGATAGCTTCACCTCTCGCATGCCCATAAAAGGGGGTGGGACGCTGCAGAACTGGAGTGAATAGCCCCGTTTCAGCGTCCTGTCCATCCACCCTGATAGTACACTTTTACCTCTTTCAGCAGCTATGAAGCTGTGATACTCTCTGGTGACCCGTTCCACCGCAAAAAACTCCCCGCGAAGGGAAGATTTGCCCCTGGAGGGTTGACACAGAAAGGGCCGATTATTTACTGAGGACCCTGAACGCACCGCCACGCGCGCGCTCCACCCTAATGCTGTTCTCACCACTACGGTAAACAGCATTAATCGGAGTCTTTATAGGCGTAGTGTGTTTTACTAAGGTCCCTGAACGCACCGCCACGCGCTCTTGTGTGAGTGCGGACTCCGCCATAATGCAGCCTTTACCACTACGGGTAAACTGCATTGGAGTCTTTGCTCTAGGCGTAGTGTGTTCTCTGACAGCAATACGCCGGCCATAATGTCCCTGTACCCGCATAGCGCTCTCCTTTAGATAGCACTCCCTGCGGTTCATCCCTCTCATCTGCGCATGCCCACTAGCCACCTCCTTTACAGGAGCTACAGCTGGGGCAGCGAATGGGGAATTTGTACGGTTAACATTGTGTGTAGGCCTAAGTGTAGCCTTTGTGGAAACAAAATACACTTAGATTTGGATACAGATCAACCTCATTCTTATTAGAAAACGTAGTGATCTGTGCATTATACAGGGAGGAGGCGGGATTCGCCCCCTCGTCCAGCCAGATCCGTAAAGACGGAAAACCCGTCCCCGTGAGTGCCGGCACGCCGGTTCCACGGGGTGGGCCGAAGAGGTGGAGGGCGCCGCGGGCACGGGATCTCCGTGCCTGCACCTCTCCCTTCGTCTCACCTCTCTACTGAGATCTTTGAACGCACCGTGGCCCGCCCTCGAGGAGGGGGGCCGCGCGCGCCTTCACAATGCCATCTCTTTGAACCGGACATTATGGGGGAAAGTGGAATTGTGGAGAGAAATGACTCTTACTCTGGGATAAATGCAATAGTCTTTACTGAATGCATTTTTCCCACACACACACACACCTCCCTCCAGAACTAGAGTTTACAAACGTAAACCACCGTTCTCCTGCGGGGGTTCCTGAACGCACCGCGGCCACTCTCACGAGGGCCGCGCGCCCACTCTCACGAGGGCCGCGCGCCCACGTATTAACGCTGTATTTCCCATTGCAACGGTGAAATGCATTAATCGGAGCCATTATACTAGGCAAAGTGTGTTTTCTGACAACAACACGCCGGCAATAGCGTCTCTTGAACCCGCACAGTGCTTTGACAGCACTCGGTTTATTCCACTCACGTGCACACGCCCACCTGCTGGCTCCCTATGCTGGGGTTACAGCAGGGGCGGGGAGTGTAGGACAGTGTTTCTTCCTCTGGGAATGGGCAAGAAGCAGCTACGCTGCGACTATCCTCATCCCGTGAGCAAAGAGCCCTTCCGTAAACACGGGGGCTCCCAGGAGATCACACGATCCTCTTTGGAAAGTGCCACGCGGCGTGATATCCCAGGGACATCACACGGCGGGCAGCGGTGGCGGCCTGTGATGAGGTAGGGGCGACCCTATATCACGTGAAGCCACCGAGCACCGGTCCCTGGGGGAACCGGGCCTGGGGCAAGGCTTGGACCAAGCTACTTATTCGGCCTTGCGGCCCAATAATCGCTCTGACCTGGTGAGGCGGGGGCATCTCTCGCAATAAGTGAGTAGCCCACACATCCGCCGCCACGATCATCATCCAGGGAGAGTACAGCCCTGGGCGGTGGACTTCCATGGACGCCAGACCCGGAAGGAATGGCGAACGTGAATGGCACCGCCTCAGCCATATCCTGGTCCCCCAACCACTCGAAGCAAGGTGGTGGGGATCGGCGCCCGCTATTTCAACCAGGGCACGAAGGACAGGCCCGGGTCTCTAGCAGTGGCGACTCCCTGGAGGTATGATAACTCTTTCTTCTTCTTTCAAACGTCTGCAGTCTCTCGTGGAATCACTTCTGCTGCTGAAGAGAAAAGGATGATGGTCAGGAGGCGAGGCCCTCCTTTTATAGGTGTGATGCGCGCGCATTCAGGTAGGCCCGCCCAGGGCCGGCTATGTCTATAGAAGTCTCAGTGGGAGAATGCTTGCGGGGTAAGAGAGTACCCATAGAGTCCAGTAGAGGGCGGAGCCTGTGAGAGATATAACATGTCTATTGCCACTGTAAATGTTTCCGTTGTGGGACGAATAAAGGATGATTTGAATCATCTACACATATAATCTCACTTTTACACACCAAAATAACGGTAAAACACATTAACACAGAGTAAACGTTTGCAAATGGTGAGTCTATTTTGTCCCAAGAAAAAGTTCATGACTATCGATAAAAAAAAGATCAATTAACATAATGTTCATTTTCGCGTTACCCCCCACAAATTGCCAGTATTATTACTGTTATATTTACCCATGTCCAAATGGATCCTTGTTGTCCCCTGTATTCTCCTTCTTCAAAAAGGTTGAAGCCTTCAGGTTCTGAGGCTCCATATTCACTGCTGCTAGCGAAAGAAATCTCTTGCGAAGTCTGCAACTGTAAAGTTTTTTTTTAGCCATTTTTTTGTCTCTCTTTCTCTTCCTCACAGATGTAAACTGATGGGAGACACGTGGTTTATGTTTTTTGTTGTTGTTGGTGGGTAGGTCCTTAGTGATTTCTCGAGTGTCCATTGGTCATTTCAGACCAACATGGCTGCCGGCCGAGATTTCCTTGACGGACACACGAATCCACCAATCCCACACAGTGTAATGCTGAGTCAAGCTGCTTTGAACAGATCAGGCTGGAGTAGGCGGGAGTTAGACTCTTATGTCACCGTTGAGACGGCAGTGGCCAACTCTGCCTACTAAGGGCTTCTCAGCAACTAAGCAAAGTCGAAGTACTATTTGTCAGTTACCACAGAAAACCTAAATAATCCTAGGACATTTTGGAAAGCAATAAAATCGATATCAACCGGTGAGATCCGTAATGAGCTACCTCCGTGCCTTACCACAGCATCTGGCTCTATATCGGACAGGGCCACTATGCTAAATTGCTTTAATGAGCATTTTGTGTCCTGTGGTTCACTATTTGATTCTGTCACTAACTCTGCTTCTGTAAACACCACAGTCTGTGACTCTGAACAACGTGGTCTGGAAAACCCTTTCAGTTGTACCCCTTTTACTGTTGATGTTGTTCATGAAGCCTTATCTAAGCTAGATCCTAGGAAACCGGCTGGCCCGGACAACTTAGAACCTTTCTTTTTAAAGATAGCTGCAGACTTTATTGCTCCACCTCTTACTTCTCTTTTTAACCTCTCCCTCAGCACAAATACAATTCCAAAAGTATGGAAGTCTGCTTATGTCTTGCCTTTACTGAAAGGAGGGGAGGCAACTATTTTTAAATAACTATAGACCAATCTCTAAATTGTCAGTTCTGGCTAAGGTTCTTGAACGCCTAGTGAGTGAACAGGTAAAGGAGTTTTTATGTACAAATGACATCCTGTCTAAGCATCAGTCAGGCTTCAGAAAGCAGCACAGCACCATCACTGCCACGATGAAAGTGGTGAATGACATTACTAGTATTTTAGATAATAAGCAGAGTTGTGCAGCTCTGTTTATTGACCTTTCCAAAGCGTTTGACACCGTTGATCATCTCATCTTAAAGCAGAGGCTACTCAGTATTGGCCTATCCAGCCTTGCAGTGGGGTGGTTTGTGAACTACCTCTCTGAAAGGTCCCAATGTGTTCATTTTTGATGGACTGTCTTCTGAGTGGTTAAACATTTCTAATGGTGTACCACAAGGTTCTGTTTTAGGACCACTTTTATTCTCCATATATATTAACAGCGTAGGTGATAATGTGGATGAAGCTACTTTACATTTTTATGCGGATGATACTGTGATGTATTGTGCAGGTCCCACCATTAAGGAGGCTGTTGTTAAATTACAGGCTGTTTTTAACATTATTCAGACTCAGTTCTCTGAATTAAAGCTTCTTTTAAATGTGGATAAAACCAAGGTAATGCTCTTTTCAAAAGCAAAAAAGACACCAGAGCCTGTTTTAGATATTGTAACTACGCAAGGAACAAAACTTGAAGTTGTTGCCTGTTACAAATACCTTGGTATCTGGCTTGATGATTGTCTCTCTTTTAAACTTCATGTCAATAACCTGCTAAAAAAACTGAGGGTTAGGCTAGGGTTCTTTTTCAGAAACAAGTCCTGTTTCTCGCTTGAGGCCAGGAAAAGGCTAGTCACTGTGACCTTTTTACCTGTGCTGGACTATGGGGATCTGGTCTATATGAATGCACCTGCCAATTGCCTGGTCAAGTTAGATGCTGCGTATCACAGTGAACTGAGATTTGTGACAAACTGTAAAGCATGAACCCATCACTGTACCCTGTATGCAAGGGCTGGTTTGCTTTCACTAACTGTACGGAGGCTCAGTCACTGGTACATTTGTATATACAAAGCCATGTTAGGGAAACTTCCATCTTATATCTGCTCCCTGATCTCACGGATAATTGTAAGTGGCTACTGCCTGAGATCGAATGCTGTGGTTTTATTAAATGTGCCAACTGCTAGGACTGTCTTAGGGAAGACAGCTTTTAGATGCGCAGCTCCTCTGTCTTGGAATAGTCTGCAAATTAAATAGAAACTGAACAATCTGGTGCCACTAAATGTTTTTAAAGCTCGGTTGGATGCTAGTCAATCAGAAGCTATTGGTACCTGTTTATGTGGATAATTTTGTAAATGATGCTGTATGATGTCCTTTTGTTGTTCTGTTTATGCTTTTATGTTTCATGTGGAACTACTTGAACAGGTCTCCCTTGGAAAAGAGATCAATGATCTCAATGGGATTTTATCTGTATAAATAAAGGTTTGAAATTAAATGAAATGAAGCAGAATCTTATGGGTAACGTCACGGACACTACGTCCATTTATATATACAGTCTATGGCAGGGGTGCCCAACCTTTTTTGAACCGAGAGCTGGGTCATTCCAGAATTGGAGGACAATTTAGACACCAACATTTTTGAAAAATGAACCTTTTATTTTATAATTTTTTTTATGTATTTAGGAAAACAGACAATAAACCATCAAAAAAAGTGATTTGCCCAGCTAGGCATCAAATTTATATTTTCCAATGAAGAATTACCCCTGTTACTCTAATTAAAGTAACAGGGTTGAAAGTAACAGGGTTGAAAATCAATGCTAATTTGAGCTTTAACCTCAGGAATTATTGTTACATGTAGCATGTAATGCTATTTTCAAGGCAAGGACAAACTTGGATATCAAATGCACGAAAGATAACTTTGAAATGAATATGCTTTATTCTGATAATATCAGTAACAGGGTTGAGTGGGTCAGAGTGCCACACTCTTTTAAGATTGAAAAGATTGTAAAAATATGAAAAATAAAAGAGAGGACTTTTGGTCTACCCATGGCACTAGCACATGGCTTGCAGATGTCACTTCCACTGTGTCATCTGACTTACAGTTTTTTCACTTCCTGTGCCAATC
Organism: Pseudochaenichthys georgianus; assembly: GCF_902827115.2. NCBI lineage: Eukaryota > Metazoa > Chordata > Actinopteri > Perciformes > Channichthyidae > Pseudochaenichthys > Pseudochaenichthys georgianus. The sequence goes on along the minus strand of NC_047517.1, from coordinate 4,280,963 downwards.
TAAAAAGGTTTGGGTAACAGGGTTGAACGCATGTTGAGGGACACACCTTCTGTGCAAAATTACTGTTATTTAAAATATGTTTATGATTTAACAAATTGATTTTACCATTACAAGAGACATATATCAATATAATAATACCAAAAAAGGAAATAAAAAAATCCCTATTTTAAATGTTATATTTGACATGCAAGTTGGTCACCAAGAAGCGGGGACAAGAGAAAAATGCCATTTTAGGGAATGTTCGAGAGCTATTTGATAATTTAAATAATATTTTGAAACCACTTTTTCTACAACTTTATATACATTTTGTCTCAAGACAAGTATGTTTAAAACAACAAGTGCATGTTTTAGAATTTTGGGCATGGATTATTAGATTTTATATATGGGGGACATGAAATGTCCTCCAATTCTGGAATGACCCAGCTACTTTTAAAGTTGCCAGTCTGCCGAGATCTACCAGTCCAAATAGAGAGGCGTAGCCATTACTGACAGCCTACTACCAGGTAAATACACACTTCTACTAGTATAAAACTGACCTTTGTATGATTAATACTTCATAAAATACTACAGATCCTTTATCTTACCTCTTTCTAATCTACACACATACAAGTATTTAACTGAAGTTACACAACAGTGTTGTTGATACAGAGTTGGAGTTTATCACGTCACACTACAGTGGGTAATGTTTTCAAGAAACATTGAACAGTGCTGCCACATATGACACAGGAAAAAAGGAAAATACTCTGAACCCTTTCTTTGCCATTATATAACATTAGTGTTGCTACAAAAGTATAAATTAGGCTTACTAATAAAACAACTCAGATCTGAAGCTACTCAGGAATCTGCTGCAAAAGTGCAATAAAAAAGACAAAATTAATAGAATCAAACCCTTTTTTTGTTGCATTTTAGTAGATTATAAACATAAATGCCTTTAAAATAGGATGCAAGCAACACTTAACCTGAATTGATAGACTATAATCAATTTAAATTTGCATTATTATACCATTTTGTACAATAATTATAATGAATAAGTTCAAACAAACTCAAACTTACAGCTGATTAATAACGGTATCTAACTTGAGTTTTTATTATATCAAAAACCTGTTGAAATGCTACTGTTATTTTTATTACGCATCGGCAGCCTCCAGGAATGCTTCTTTCACAACTTCGCCGTCTTTGAAAGACTTCATGTGTTTCGCAAGAACGTGACTGACACGTTAAGATGCTATGGTAGCAGCCTTGCTCTTGTTGTTGGGCCTGGTGCAAATGGACTGCTGTGCATTTAGCTGTCCTCTCAGGCCCCTCCCCTTTTGGGAGCGGAGGGCAGAATTAGGAGGGAATTCCTTCTCGTAGCGTTTGTGCACTGTTTTGAAATGCCGCTCCTAAATTACCCTTATTCGATAAAGCCACGCTCGCATTGCAGATGAGACAGATGGACTTTGAATTGGAATAGATACAAACATAATCATCCTCCCACTCGGAGTGAAATTATATATGTTTTGCTTCTGCCATAATTGCGGTCTTGTGTGTGTGCGGACTGTCACTCCTGTTGACACGGACAACGTTAGCGAACTAGTGCACTGCCCACTGCCCACCAGCCGCGCCCCGACACATGGGGTCACGCCGGCCAATCACAAAGCTTTGGTGCGTTCAAGTGCATTATTCTGGCACAGGAAGATTATGTTATAGGACATTAACGATAAAACAGAATATTGTTGTTCTATTTTTAGACACATCTCGCGATCGACTGGGAATCTCCCCGTGACCGGTTGGGCACGCCTGGACTATGGTCTAGACCAGGGGTCTCCAACCTTTCTTCATCTGAGAGCTACTTTGAAAAAATTAAAGTGGCCAAGAGCTACTTGCATCACATCACATGTATTCACATAGCCCTCATCAGTTGAATCAAGCTATACTTTTGTACACGTGTGAAATTGCAATACCTAAAGCTTATCACAAACCTTCACTTCACATCAAGGTCCAAGAAAACGACAATGTCTCACATATTATTATGGCCCACATAGTAAGTACATCACTGAGCATAAACATACATGTCCTTCAGAGGCGGCGCTAGGGGGTGGCTACTTGGGCTCAAGCCCCGGATGTTTTCTGAAAAGCCCCGGATGTTTCACTTAAAAAAAAAAAGATTTTTTTTTTATTTTTTTTTTAAATGTCTCGGGAGTAATGTGCAGTACCGGAGTCCACCAGAGAGGCATCCGCTGCGGGACATTAGCCTGCGTACTGCGTAGCCTTCCCTGCCCTGAAGAAGAAGTGATCCTTCCTAGTGCCTGACGAGTTTTAAGCTAATAGCCTATAAAGTTATGGATATTAGAAAGTTATTTTCATCGAAGCAGGCGCCACAAGCTGCTGCAGCAGCAGCAGTATCAGCAGCTGACAACAATGTCATCACCAGCAGTGAAGAAATGGATGATGTTTCAGGTTTGTGAATCTAATGGTGATATCTGCACTCTGGCTGACTGAGTAAGTGAAAAAGAGTGATGTACTGTAACGTTAATCTTATAGCTGGTAAACATGGAGTAACCAAGGCAAGGCAAGTTTATTTATATAGCACCTTTCAACACAAGGCAATTCAAGGTGCTTTACAAAAATGAAAGACATTCAGACAAAGGCATTTAAAAACAGTAAAAGATAATAAAAGAAACATTAAAAGAAAAAATACATGAATAAAAAGTTACAGTTTAAAATCAACCTGATCTCACCAGAATGCGTGACTCCACCACGACTCCTTAACACCGCATTGCGTGGTGGTGTCACGAACTTTGTTACATTTACGTGTCTGCACCACGCAAACAACCCCAATGTAAAGTGAATGAGGCTCCTTTGTCGTGGTGCACACACGCATTTCCACAACGTCCCGCAGTGAGCTATTATTCTATACAACGTTTTTAAAATCTACTTTATAGCTTGTAGTAACTCACGGGAGGCTTCTTTTATTTTATTTGTATTCATAATCATTTTTATTTTTCGACAGAATGTATTATGGTGCATTAGTTACGAATTTTTGTTCTCAAAAAACAGTGCATTGTGTGTAATACAACTGTGATTTGTATTAAATTAGTTTGTTTTTAAGGAAGGCCAGAGCTTCAGCTGTGTCAAATAGATTCTTCCCTTTAGTTAACGTTTTTTAAAAGAACATTATATTCCGATTTGATCATGTCCCCTTTATTGTATTACGGAGAGCAATGTGAGCATCCATTCCCATTGGATAACGCAGGATTTTACACCCGGAAGTAAGTATTCTCTGTCGATTGATTTTACAGTGCTATCTGCACTACTCATCAACTAAAAAACACCAGATTATCCTTGTTGATTACACAACATTGATTGGTTTAAATTGTGTACAATGCTTTTGTAATTTTCCCCTTCGATTCGGAGAAACAAACATTTGTTCAGTTTAGGATGGCCGAAGACACTACACTACCCAGAATCCTCAGCTATCGTTTGGGACTACACCATGTGCTTTGCTTGACAATGGTGAAGTTTACGCTGAGCGACAAACAGCATTTTGAAATGGAATGAAACCCATCGACGGCACACTATTCAAAACAGGAATCGAACGTCTCCTACACCCCCCCCCCCCCCCCCCCCCCCTTAGGTCACAGGCTCCTCCAACAGTGCAACGCAATAAAACAGATAAACAGAAAAAATAGTGCAAGTCAATACAAAAAGAAAAATAGTAAAAAGTGAAATAGTGCAATAAGAGTCTATACAAGTGATTGGAATATGATATATTAGACAAATCATTTCTAAGTAGCAGCCAGATGAATGTTATGGATGTTATTTCAAAGTTCAGGTGTTTAATAGTCTTATGGCCTGTGGGATGAAACTGTCCCTGAGTCTGGTGGTTTTGGTCCGGATGTAAGATAAGATAAGATAAGATGGTACTTTATTGATGCCAATTTGGAACATTGTTTTTGTTGCAGCAGCATAAAAGACAAGGCATTTTACAATAAAACAAAACCACAAATAAATAAGAATAGAAAGAAAGAAAATAGAAAATATACGTGTTGAAATAGAAAACATACATGTAGATATTATATATGCAAATATACATATTAAAAAATATATGACAATGGAATATGGAATATCAAATATTGAACAGATTATATATATGTACAATGTACAGCGAGGTTGTATTAGAGAAACTATGGAGCAGAGAGTTCTCTTCCAGCAAGAGGTGATTTATTGTACAGAGTTATGGCAGTGGGCAGGAATGTGTTCCTGTATCGGTCCTTGTGACAGCGGAGCTGCAGCAGTCTGTTGGAGAAGGAGCTCCGTTGACTGTCCAGCTGCAGGTGGAGAGGATGGGTGGGTTATCCATCATGGACAACAGCCTGTTCAGTGTCCTCCTCTCCACCACAGCTTCAAAGGGGTCCAGCTTGATGCCGATGACAGACCCAGCTTTCCGGATCACTTTATTGATCCTGCTGGTGTCACCGGCTCTGATGCTGCCCCCCCCAGCAGACCGCAGCAAAGAAGAGTGCACTGGCCACAACAGACTAGAAGATCTCCAGCATCTTGCTGCACACGTGGAAGGATTTCAGCTTCCTCAGAAAATAGAGTCTGCTCATCCCCTTCTTGTACACAGTGTCAGTGTTGATCCTCCAGTTCAGCCCGTAAATGCACTCCCTGGTACTGTAGTCCTCCACAACAGCCACATCCTCTCCTAGAATGCGGCTGTTGTGCCAGATGGCAGCAGACAGAACAGTTTGTGGCTGGGGTGATGGGGGTCTTTTATAATCCTGAGGGCTTTCTCTAAGGTTAACCAGGTATTTTTACTCCACTACATTTATTTTAGTTACTTTACAAATTCTGATTAATGATGTGAAATATAAACAACCCTTAAAGCAGACTTTAGTTACACCTGAGTAAAATTCAGGGAAGGTGATTGTCAAGTGCCAACAATCAGGAGAGATATTTGATTGGAGGACTGGCTTATCTAAAGCCAGTTGAGTAGCACTTGAAATGTTTTTGCTCTATGAAGCCTGATGTACTTTATGATTCTGTTTTCTTCAAGCTTGTATTTTGTTGGTCGAACGCACTTATTGTAAGTCGCTTTGGATAAAAGCGTCAGCTAAATGTAATGTAATGTAATGATTGTTGGTGCTTGAGAAGACTAAATATTTATCTGCAGATCCCTATAAAGTATATACATTACTCGTTATTCTCTACAAATAGTTAATTAAAAACTGTATATAATTGCAATTTTGGACATCCCTTTTCAAGATTTCAATATTACTCTAAACGTGTAATAATGTGCTTTAACCAGTAGGTGGTTTGGGTTAAAAATCTGTCAAGTTTACAGTGTCAACAAAATAAAATATACTGCTGTTTCTGGTTTAGTTTACGACGGATATATTTAGTTATTGTTTTGATATTTTTAACACAAAAGCGATGGAAAAACCCCACAGCAACACAGAAAAGATTAACATGAGGAGTTAATAAAAAACAATAATATCAAAACAAATTATTACTACTAACTTTATTGTGAAATTAAAACAGAACGGTAAAAGAATAGTTTCCGGTCTATTCTGAGCCAAATCTCTGTAGATAAATACAAATACAGAACTACGACAGATGTGTAATATTTAATGCAGCCAAACCATTTATTACAATGCATTCATGTGATGACTTTCAAAGAGTAAAGCAAGCACTGCTGAATAAAGTATGATTTATCTTTTACGAAACGTTTTTTTTCATATGGAATGGAGTCAACCAATCACAGAGCTTGAGGCAACGCAGACAATAGCTGAGGATTCTGGGTAGTGCAGTGTCTTCGGCCATCCTAAACTGAACAAATATTTGTTTCTCCGAATCGAAGGGGAATATTACAAAAGCATTGTACACAATTTAAACCAACCAATGTTGTGTAATCAACAAAGATAATCTGGTGTTTTTGAGTTGATGAGTCGTGCAGATATCACTGTAAAATCAATCGACAGTAAAGAGTATACTTACTTCCGGGTGTAAAATCCTGCGTTATCCAATGGGAATGGACGCTCACATTGCTCTCCGTAATACAATAAAGGGGACAGGATCAAATCGGAATATAATGTTCTTTTAAAAAACGTTAACTAAAGGGAACAATCTATTTGACACAGCTGAAGCTCTGGCCTTCCTTAAAAACTAACTAATTTAATAAAAATCACAGTTGTATTACACACAATGCACTGTTTTTTGAGACCACAAATTCGTAACTAATGCACCATAATACATTCTGACGAAAAATAAAAATTATTATGAATACAAATAAAATAAAAGAAGCCTCCCGTGAGTTACTACAAGCTATAAAGTAGATTTTAAAAACGTTTTATAGAATAAAAGCTCACTGCAGGACATTGTAGAAATGCGTGTGTGCACCACGACAAAAGAGCCTCATTCACTTTACATTGGGGTTGTTTGCGTGGTGCCGACACGTAATTGTAACAAAGTTCGTGACTCCACCACGCAATGCGGTGTTAAGGAGTCGTGGTGGAGTCACGCATTCTGGTGAGATCAGGTTGTTTAAAATATGAATAGTTCACACAGAAGTTCCACTTTACTGATGAACACAACAGCTCAGTTTAAATTAAAAGCAGCGACAAAAAGATAAACCACACTAAGTCAATACCCTTATATGTTAGTATGTATACAGAACATGACTACAAATTATTCTAAGATGTAACATTAACCCTTCATACCTCAGTCTACTTTTAAGACACTAAAATAACGTATTCCAATTTTTATTTTGTTTTCGCGCCTGGAATTATACCGGCTCTCGTTTCAGTACACATAACAACGGAACCATAGCAACGGAACTGACAGGCAACACTCTGAATCCGATTGGCTGTGACTGCATCCACTCAGAGTGCCCGATTCAGAAACGTGACTCTTACACTCTATACGTCACAAACAAAGATGGTGGATGAGAATAGATCTATAAAACGATAAGCAATGCGCAGTGGATCGGAAGAGGACGGTGTGTCGGCGTTGTTCGATAGCGGTGCGGTATGCTAATGGCAACACACGCCAAACATGCTAAATCACATCAGAAGGCATCACCCAGATTTGCCAATCACCGGAGCCCGGCAAAAGACAACAGCAGTTCAACAGCTGTTTTTAAGAAGCCAATAGACATGAGAGCCGAGAGACCAAAAATAATTAACGGAAGATTTTGGCATATGTTTTTCAACGACTTTGCGCTCTTGAAACACTTTCTTATTATTTATGATGTAATATTTTCAAGACATTCTTTTTAGTTTTACAGCTTGATGAAACCTTTTTGTTTGACATCAGCCATTATAGATACTATGGCCATCTGAGTGTGTGTGGTACTGTTTGTGGTTTGTTTTTAACTGTTTAATAATACAGTTAATTATTCAAAATAGTTCTTTATTTTTAAACTGAAACTTGCACTACTGTTTAAAAGTAAATAACAACAAACCTGGAATTATGCATTTGGGACTTTTTTTTGCTTTTTCTTGTTGTACCGAACCGTACCGAACCGTGACCCCCAAACCGAGGTACGAACCGAACCGTGACTTCTGTGAACCGTTACACCCCTAGTCCCCGGTGTTCCAGGGAACTCACCAAGTGTCAGAAAACAAAACCCTCTCTCTTTTCCTCCATACCCAAATCTCTAAAAACGGGGCTGCAACGGATCTGATACAGACTGATCTTGAATTATTTTCGAAGTCACAGACGGGGTGCTCCGCTTATTGGTCAATTCTCCACCTATCAGGGGAATGTGGGGTTGGGACACGGCCGGCCATTGCGCTGGAGACGCTGTAGAACATATGCCAGGCCTGTAAGTGGCGCTGTAGTCTGCCACAAAAGCAGCGAAGAAGACTTCCCGCGCATGGTTGCCCTTCTGTTTATACTCTGCTCTGGCTCTTTTTCTCCCTCCCCGAGGCAAGCGTTTGTTCCCGCTGCTGTAATTCAATGCAATCCCTCCCTCGCTGTAATTCTCTCCGGTAGTCCACCAGCAGATGACAAACACCCATCTCCGGCACTTCCAAGGAACGAGGGGACCGTGCGGCAGAGTTTCAGTTAGATTTTTATTTTGCCGGTCAACATGTCCGTTAAAGTTTAAATCTTCCGGACAAAATTAGAAAAGTGCCGGTCAAAGGTCTTCTTTGTTATTTATTGAGCTTTAAAACAAATGAATAACGACTCTATATAATAATATAAGAATAAAACACGGAGGACGGAGATCTCTTTTTCTCCCCCTCTTCTCCCTGCGGCAGCCCAGCAGCTGATCTCAAAGCACGCGCCCCTCTCCTGCAGGGGGGCGTGGTGCAGCTCACAGAATCAGCCCCCTGCAAAAACAGCGCTGGAAAGAGCAAATAGAGCGAAATGAGGCATGGCTAAAATGCAGGATCTGTTTGGTATTTTGAAAGAAAAACTATTTATATACTTTATATAGGTATGGCCCTACAATATATTGTTCAAATATAATATGATATGTCCACTTTAAGGTATTATTATGGTAGGGTTAATGTTGCTCTCAAAGTGCACCAGATTGATACTTTTAACTTCAATATTTAAAAAAAAAAAAATCTTCCTGGGGGAGCATGCCCCCGGACCCCCCTAGACGAGGCGACGACCCCATAAAGGATATTTGGTCCACCCCCCACTTGTAAACAAAATAGCACTTTACCCCTGCACCCCCCCCCCCCCCCCCCCAACAACTCCTGGGCTAAGCCCCGGATCGTCCTTAATCACCACCTGACAAGCATCTTATCCGGCACATGTGTAAAATAAGTGCATTCATGAATGGCGCTGCATGGAGTCCACCATAGAGGTGTATGCTGGACCCACTTAGGTTCACTCTAATAGTCATTTAAATGTTGATCAGTCAGTCTTGTTCTGGATTTAGATTTAATTCATTGTCAGAAAAAGCTGCTTCACAAAGGTTTGTAGAACAGAACCAAATAAAGCAGACATTTTCAGTGCTGCTTGGTGAATGTTCTTGTTTTCTGGGTCTACAAGGCTCCAGAAATGTTTTGAGTTTTGCTGAGACTTAAGCTGAACATGATTTTTGAGATGTATAACCTCCATCTCCATCTCCACAGGATTGACACTGAACAGTTCAGCCTTCTTCTTCTTCTCTTCTTCTTCTTCTTCTTCTTCTTCTTCTTCTTCTTCTTCTTCTTCTTCTTCTTCTTCTTCTTCTTCTTCTTCTTCTTCTTCTTGACATTCAATTATAAACCACAATAAATCAATTGTATAGGTCCAGCCTCCCTATATATGTGTGTGAAATTGTTCCGTCCTCAAAAATAAACTAATACTTCTGCAGTCTAGCTGCAGCTTCTAGCAATGGTCTTCTGTTAAAAAAAGACACTGAATGTCTTGAATGTGGCATCACGCGACTTAAGTCTGAACACAGGAGTATTTACAACAGCATTATAAAAACAAAAAGTAGTGCATGTGGGTGTACACTTACATTCTCTGTCTTACCGTTACATAAATCCCAGGAATGTATGAGATTAAGTTAGCTTCATCATGTCTCAATCAGTGATTAAGTGAATAATAAAGTTTCTATCGGGTCACTTCAGCCATTAGGGGAGGGGGCGGGGTTTGGAGGAACAGAGAGGAGACGGTGATCGCGGAAGCTTTTTTCCTCCTGCCTACACAAACTTTACACAAGTATTTATCAACTGAAAATAGCAAGAGGACATTCATACTCTGCAATCCAAGACTTGATTAAATCCACCAAAAACCTGACATGACGATAACGACTGTTTTTCAAAAAACACAAATCCCTCCCTGTGTGTCTCTGAGCCGCAGCGACAAGGCCTGATTCAGAGCGGGTCATTTTGCTGTTGGTTCTGGAATGGTGTTGCTGGAGAAAACAGACTGGTCCGTGTGTGCTGTCGCTGTGCCGCTGTCACATCTGTTCCTTGATCACTGCGTCACCGACCAATTTGATATTCGTGTCACAGAAACAATTCTAAAATAAAAAAACGTTATTGTCGAGTCGCGGCCGAAAGATCAATAAGCAACCTTACTACGCTATAATCGATAATCGAGTGGCGAGCTACTGAAAAGCTGCCCGCGAGCTACCGGTAGCTCGCGATCGACGTGTTGGAGAGCCCTGGTCTAGACCCATGTTTTGATGGTCAAAGATCACAATAAAACTATTCCCAAAGTGATCACATGTATCTGTGGCATGCTATGCAAATTAGGAGATGCCAATATTGCAGTACAGTAACTGAACAAATAAGGTGTCTAGACAGATGTTGTGTATTTAACCAATGTTTATTTGTTTTGTACTAGCCTACAGCAAGGGTCAAACATCATAATATAGGTATTGATGTGCAGTGTTGGGTGTAACGCGTTACAAAAGTAACGGAGTTACAGTAATATATTACTTTTTGCTGTAACGAAGTAATGTAACGCATTACTAATGAAATGTGGGTAATATATTACCCGTTATAATGCTCAGTAACGCAGTTACAACACATTTTAACCCGAAATTAAATGGTGTTTTGTTTTTTAACAATGTACTAACATAGCGAGACATTCCGACACCAGACAAATTGTGCGGGTAGATTAGTAAACCTGGTGTGTTTACCCTTCAGGCTTCGCGCCGGGATCTTCGGGGCAGTTGAATGTTATTCACCCTCTATTCAAAAAAGAGAACGGAGCAAAAAATACTAACAACAAATTGTGTCAGGTGCGCGTGACCTGCTCCGCTGCGCGTGCATCATTTCCAAAGTGCTTCCTGTTGGAGTCTACCGGACCAGGTCCGTCCTCCGCGCAGATCGTTTGGATATGGCCAGAGCAGGGTCGCGGTCCGGATCTGCCGATGACCGTTCTTAGTTCTGAGGGAAAAGGAATTGTGTCCTAGACACTATTCTCTGTTAGCTGTACAAAACTAGACTTTGCACTCCAATGGATTGTTTCTTCAAATAAGCACTTTATTACACAGTTCAACAAAGATACATCAATCTGATACTATACCACAAAGCGCATGCGCCTTGGACTCCTTCTTGAGTTCTCACCGTGACAAGCTCGTCAGTGTAAGATCCCAGTTGAAGAGAGCCTCGAGTACTGAATACATCCTGCTTATATACTGTTCCTAGCGGAGCCCCCACCTTCGCTGCTCTCTTGTGGTGTAATCTGCCGTTGCTACCCTAGCAACTCTTAGGTTAGCCTTCGGCGTGCTTTTGTTACTTCCTTATTTGCTTTCACTCACTTCCTTATCTGGTTTCACTCACAAGACTGCCCTTGTGAACTGTTGCGCCTGCTTGGTGGGTGATTTAGTGTTAGAATAATGAGTTCTGCAACCTTGTGGCTTATCAGTTTGGACATAACAGGATGCCTCTGTTCTTAATCTGGTTGACCCCGCGTTTTTGTTGCACACAGTATTGACACAGTATATTTCCACTGAGACTTCTCAGCAGTTGGACTTTAACACAGTACTTTTCCACTCAGACAGCTCAATGTTTTATTGCCTTATCTTTATCCTTCAATCCCCCTTTTGCCCCATTCTAATGATTGGGGCAACAAAACAACGCTATTGTTTATGTACATTTATGTCAGCTGTTTTAGGCTTCTGTCTCTCTTTCCCACATTCTGCCATACGGTGGTACTGGTGGTGCTGTCGGGAAAGTGTCCATTGCTGCCGCTTCTTCTTCGCCTTCTTCAATGTCTAGGTTGTTTTCTAAGGATAGCAAGGCGAGTTGTTGGCCCAGGGGAGTAGAAGGTGCTATGGCGGTACTAATTATTTTGTCCACCATTGAGCGGATACATGGGATGCAGCAGCACCCGCACAAGGTCAAAATTGTTGCAAACACGGCCATTGATACCAATACTGAGGTGACCAGGGTTTTGTATTTACCGAACACTGACATCCATTCGTCCCATTTACCGTCGATACCAGATTGATCTTTCATGCGGGAGTTGAGGGTTTTCAGACCGTCCAGTGCTATTTGTAGAGTGCCATCTGCAGCGGTGTTGTTGGGAATGAAGGTGCAGCATTGCTCTCCGAACATTGCAAATACTCCGCCTTTTTCTGCTAGGAGCATGTCTAGGGCCATTCTGTTTTGATAGGCCATGAGTGATGTGGCTTTCAATTGCTCAATAACTGCCTTGAGTCCGGCATGTGTGAGGTTTCCTAGGCGTTGGATATTATAATGAATGTAATTGATGCGGTCTGAGTTTGTATTGATGACACACCAGGGGCAGATGATGGATGTGAAGCCGTCCGCTACTTGATCGGCTATTTTGTAGTCACTTGGTACGCCCCGTGGTACCCCTATTGTGGTCTATGTACGTTGGATCTGGGTCAATCATGGCTTCGCGTTTGACTCTGTTCGTAGTATGATAGGGGTATTGTTCTGCCAGGTTTGTTATGTCCCCTACTTTTAATTTGTAGGTTTTCACTGGTAGAAGCAAAGTGACCAGTGCACATAGACCACTGGCATTATATGGGACGCGATCGTGGAGTTGGTTGCCACCGCAGTGGAACCATATGTCTGCTCGGATTACACCACGTCCAGGTGTAGTTGGTGTCACTATGTGGTTGCAGAGAGTTTTGTTGAACCCCCCAGTGTTTCTGATTGTGGTGTTGAAACAGGTGTAATTCAACCTCGGAACTTAAAGAATAAGGGCGTTTTTAATTCCGCGTTGGCTAAAGGGAAGTAAACGTCGTATTTAGAGCAATTGTGTTGAGGGTTGTCTGTCCCCATTATTTCAGTGGCACACCTTGGTTCTACCGGGGCAGGAATTATGTGGAGCAGGGGTCTGGCTCCCATACAAACGAGGCAGTCATCGCCTGTGTCTAGCGCGGCTTGTTGTGCCATCAGTAACCAGTTGCTGTTTGCTGAGTGTCCCGAGATTCCAGTTGCTACTTGGAACTCTTGATCAGTTGTCCACTCCTTAGTGGAGTGGATCACCACCCCCTTTTGGACCGATACTGTGTCAGATTGTGGTCTTTTAATGCGACTGGACATGCATACGTATATAGAGAATTGGGGGCTTGGCGATGTCTTGGGCCATAGATAAAAGGATGCGCAAGGGGGTTCATCTTTCTTGGGTTGGGGTACCCCCGTTAAGTCTAACTGTACTATGAGGCCAGATGAGGATTTTGCTAGGTGTACTCTTTGCCTTACTTTTTTCGCTGTTCCTGTTGACGATGAACTCCAATCCGCCCCTGTCTCTCCCACCAAGTCGGTCCACGCTCGACCATAGCTATATCTTTCATTGGGATCGCCTTTTCCGAACCAAAAGTCTAGCGCCATGTACCATTGGTATTTGTTTCCCCACGACCCTCCTTTTTGGTTGCGTTCGTTTGACAAACTGGTGTACGGGATGAGGGTAGTGGTGCTTGAGTCCGAGGGTAGGCAAAGTGTCAGCGAGATGTGTCTTAATGCATCTTTCTGGTTACATTGGGTGAAATTTGCCGTATCTACTGTGCCGGCCACATTGCGGACGTGTCTAGTTAGGCTGTTTTTTGGAGGAGAAAAGGTATCTTGTGTAGTTTTATTTTGTGGGGAATTTGGATTATTACTTTGGTCAATGATTTGCCTCCCCCTTTCACCCACTATGATAATGATTATTCCAACAATAATGAAAAAACACAGTGTTAAGGCCAAGCAATAGAGGTGTTGGTTAGGTCCTGAGTTCTTCTTCATCTTTGTTTTTCTTGTAAAAGTTCTTTGGTGTATCAGTGTAGGTGAGTGTCTCTTGTGTGGTGTGTGTATGTGATGCGTGTGGTGTACCGCCTACTTTGGGGGAGCGGTCCCTTGTTGTGCCTCCTCGCCGGCTGTTATCTCCTGGGCTGCCGTTGGTTCTCCTGTTGTCTCCTCCTCCTCGGAAGTGGAGTCGATGTCCACACTTGGGGGTTGGGGGGCTTCGGTTGTTTGCCTGATGTTCAGTTGGCCTAGGTCCTGGATGGTGTCAGTGAGGGTCCTGGTAGGTGCTGGTGCTTCCACACACCTGCTCCAGTGGTACCACGTGTCTCCTTTTCCGTCTACTCTGACTGCATGATCTGTTCGCTGGGTTACCTTGAGTGGTTCAGAGAACCTTGGAGCACACCACTTGGGTTTGATCGTCTTCAGGCGGACGTATTCAGCGTCCCTGCTGCCCTCAGCTTCCTCTGTGTGTCCTTTGGCTCTGGCTGCTGTGGATTTGTCTGCGAACTCTGCAACGAGGCATTTTAGTTGTTTATAGTAGGCCTGGTGCCCCACTTTGTCATACAGTTCCTTTGAAACCGTGGCTCCCACCCCTGGGCCTGGAAACTGGTGCCCATGAGTAATTTCATATGGAGTGAACCCAGTGGTCCTGCAAATGGAACTCCTGATAGCCAATAGGGAGAGAGGTAGTGCCTCCAACCATGTCATTCCTGTTTCTTCCATCGCCTTTGCTAGTTTCTGTTTTCTTTGTGCTAACTCGGCCTCTAAATTCGCCTCGGCTAACGCCCTACCTTCATTTTTTCGGGGAGTATCTGTGTCTTCATGATCGCTTGTTTTAGCTCCCCCTCCCCTTTCTTTGCTGTGTTCCTGTCTAGGGTATGGGGTATCTTGGTATCTCCTATCTGGGGACGGTCCTTGTACCCCTGCTCTGGTCAAAGGTGGGGATGTTTGGTTTAATAAGACTTTTCCCTCTATCTGGTAATACCCGCCGGTGGGTTCAGCCCTCATAGGGTGCAGCATTGCCTGGCTGAAGGGGTTGGCTGGGCTATACGGGGGTGGCACCTCATGCTGTTCTCTAGGGAGCTCGGGGTACAGGAGAGCTGGGACGGTGGCGGCCGTGTGTTTCTCTTGGTTGATTATGGGTTCTGCTGGTTTTGGGGGTTCTGCTACTACGGGGGTTCTTACTGCCGGTGCTGCTACTGGCGCGGCTACTAGGGGGGCTTGTGTGGCCGGGGTGGTTTTATCCTTGTCCTCCATGCGGCTAGCGGCTGAAACCATGGCATATGAGGTCCTATTTAGCTGCTCTAGTTTTTCTTGTTCGTCTTGGTGTGCTTTCTTTTTTAAAGACCATCTTCCCGGGTCTATACTTTTATGGCGGCAAAGTTCCTCCTCAAGCCCCTCTGTGGCTTTCTTGAACATTCCCTTTGTATCCTTTCCTCCTATCAACTCTCCTTTTTTATCCTTAGTTCTTTGTCTGTGTGCTGTCAGTATGCCATTATCTGTCAATTTTCGGTACAATTTTGCTACCCCTTTTTCCCATTTTTTTGTGATCCTTTTTCTCAACTTCCTTTTGTCCTTCTTCCACCCATTCTTTCCAAACCTCGCGACGTACATCTGGGATTTTGAAGCCTAGTGCTTCTTCTCTCGCAAATTCGCCTTCCATTTTCTACTTTTCCTTATCATTCTTTATTAGATTCTCTGGTTGCTAGCGTCTTTTGCTAGTCTTCTACCTTTTCTTAGATACTAGGGCCTCACCTAGTTTTACACTGTGCTATGGCTACTGGTACAGCGACCAGTTTTACACCTTCCTTAGATACTAGGGCCTTGCCTAGTTTTACACTGTGCTATGGTTACTGGTACGGCGACCAGTTTTACACCTTCCTTAGATACTAGGGCCTCACCTAGTTTTACACTGTGCTATGGCTACTGGTACGGCGACCAGTTTTACACCTTCCCTTAGATACTAGGGCCTCACTTAGTTTTACACTATACTATGGTTACTGGTACGGTGACCAGTTTTACACCTTCCCTTTGGACCGCGGCGGATCCTCATAAATTACGGGTTTCAACCGCTTCTCACCACAGATTTGTTTATGCCCTTGTTGATCTATTTAGTGCACACAATTTTATTTACGTTTTATCTTTACTTTTTAGCTGGGACAATTATTTCTGCCAATTTCACACAATCCTAAAATTTAGTAGTCTTTCAAACACATCTATTTGTTGTAACAGGTAGATGCTTACCTTGATTCTGAATTACCCGGGTTTTTGATTGTGTGAGATGGTTTCTCGTAAAAGCCGTAAACTCAATGTTTTTTGGTGTCCTCTCAGAAGGTCATCGGTGTCCAGACTACCCGCTCTAGACCATCACGTCGGGGTCACCAAGCTGTTGGAGTCTACCGGACCAGGTCCGTCCTCCGCGCAGATCGTTTGGATATGGCCAGAGCGGGGTCGCCGTCCGGATCTGCCGATGACCGTTGTTAGTTCTGAGGGAAAAGGAATTGTGTCCTAGACACTATTCTCTGTTAGCTGTACAAAACTAGACTTTGCACTCCAATGGATTGTTTCTTCAAATAAGCACTTTATTACACAGTTCAACAAAGATACATCAATCTGATACTATACCACAAAGCGCATGCGCCTTGGACTCCTTCTTGAGTTCTCACCGTGACAAGCTCGTCAGTGTAAGATCCCAGTTGAAGAGAGCCTCGAGTACTGAATACATCCTGCTTATATACTGTTCCAAGCGGAGCCCCCACCTTCGCTGCTCTCTTGTGGTGTAATCTGCCGTTGCTACCCTAGCAACTCTTAGGTTAGCCTTCGGCGCGCTTTTGTTACTTCCTTATTTGCTTTCACTCACTTCCTTATCTGGTTTCACTCACAAGACTGCCCTTGTGAACTGTTGCGCCTGCTTGGTGGGTGATTTAGTGTGAGAATAATGAGTTCTGCAACCTTGTGGCTTATCAGTTTGGACATAACAGGATGCCTCTGTTCTTAATCTGGTTGACCCCGCGTTTTTGTTGCACACAGTATTGACACAGTATATTTCCACTGAGGCTTCTTAGCAGTTGGACTTTAACACAGTACTTTTCCACTCAGACAGCTCAATGTTTTATTGCCTTATCTTTATCCTTCATTCCACAGCAGTGACACACATCTGTGGATAATCATTTATACGAAAATGGTTAAAGCAACCATCACTAAACGCCAGCAACACTGCATCTACTGCAGACAGTAGCAACAGGTCAGATGGGGACATCACGTGACCCTCCGCTGTGGACACTAGCTTACTCCCGCCTGACTCGCCGCCCTCGCCCCCGGAGCAGCAGTCTTCGTCGCCCGAAACACCGCCGCCCCTCTGCGGCCCGCAGGTGCCAGCCAGGATACCACGGCAAAACAGAACCTGCCCAGGTAGATCTAAACAAGTACCCGCCTGTACAGTGGGGTTAGGCGGTCATTTTGCAGCTCGTGGTATACAAATAGGCAATGGCTAGAATATGTGAAAATAGTGCCATATTCTGCCATGCCTGTCAAAATGTTGGTCAAACATAATGCAGATCTCATATCCCAAGCTTATCAACAAGCTAATGTTGCAGCTGAAATGTTCTCCAGGTCACAAAGTCAACCTCACATGATGATGTGATACCAGTTTTCAAGCACAGTAAATATTCTCTTCCCAGAGTATATGATGGGACCAAAGTGATGTTTAGTAGGCTACATGGTTTTAATAATACAATGTTTGCCATTTCAAACCATGAGCTGGTTCAAATAATATTTGCCTTGATTTACAATATGTTCTCATTTGTTTTATCAGTACAGCTTTGAAGCTTTGGTGCATTTCTTTGCCATAGTCCACTTTGGACTATATGAAATATTTCAGGATTGCACTTTTAAATCACTTGAAATGTTCTCACTTGCTTGGTTTCAAACCATAACAAAGGCCATAATCTGTTCATTGGGACCATCAATGCTATTTCTCATTGCTGTTGCCGGCCACTATTGCTCATGTAAACCTGCCACTGCTGCGCCCCCTGTAACCTCAGAGGCACCCTGAGTCATGTTATTCTGGAGCCGGGCCTGTACACAGCCATATACTAAACACACTACAGAGCCCATTCCGTGTCCTGTTAGTGTTTACTTCCTCTCTGCCTTCTTCTGGGGATTTATCTGGCGTCCAGCGCTCCGTGTTTTAACCTCTTTTCCTTTCTCTTTCTTGATCCTCCTTAGCAACCTTCATTTTAGTCCTTGACAGTGGTCTGTACTGTATTAACAACGTGTCACATGTTAAGAAGTTACAATCAGAATCGAGTATTCAACTAACCCGTGTAATACAAGTTGTTAGTAGCCTTAAGGGCCTACACAGTTGTTATGCTAAACCACATTGCCCTTCATTGGATGTATAATGAGCTGCACTAAACTACATTTTAGCATTTAAAATAACTAGCCATTCTTTTGCGGTTATTTTGGTGAAAGTAACTAGAAAAGTAACTAAAGTAGTGTAACTCATTACATTTCAGAGACAGTAATTTTGTAATGTAACTTATTACTTTCAAAAGAGAGTAATAAGTAATATGTAATATATTACATTTTGGAAGTAACTTGCCCAACACTGTTGATGTGACTACTCTTTCCCATTCAAGATAAGCAGTCAAGGTTTGGCTCTCCACTATCTGATTAATACTCAATCATCGTTTTCAATGCTATCATCCGAGTCAAATTCCTCTTCCTCCTCACGCTCTGTCGTGTCCAGGAGATCAACCAGGAAGGTTGGCAGGTTAAGACCACACCGGTCTCAACACTCCATCAGTCCTCATCCATCCCTGCTCCTCATCATAGGGGTTTGGTTTTTCTAAAATGGATTCATCAGCTCCCTTGTACAGGGCGACGCAATGGTTCACACGTTGGATGTCTGGCTTCAGAGCATCATAGCATGGAGGAAGGCGAGCCAGGTCAACCTTAGACTTGGCAGTGAGTTTATCGTCCTGCCCCACCATTTTGCGCAGCAACTTGGCACGGACAACGTCCACTGAAGACTCACGACTCTCTCCATATATCAGACAGGTGAATTGCTCCAACTGCTTCAACACCTCAAGCTTGACATTCCAGTTGTCACAGAGTTGACTGAACGCCCTGTGAAACTTGTGGTTCTTCTCCAGCGTTTTGAAGGGCCCCACCTTCCCCTTCCCTTTGAAGGCACTGGTGCAGTCTTCTCCGATGAACACATGGAATCCAAGAAGTGTGGCAATGTAGTCTTCTCCCAGGGAGGTTGAGAAGTTATCTATGTTTCCCTGACCCCGTATCCAGGTATATAGTCAGCCTGATGGCATGAGCGTGGTAAAGAAGAATCACAAATATATCTGTGTCAGGTGTTCTGACTACAGCATGCTTGTACCCAAAGGCAGCAGCATGATGAAGGTAGAGTACCACCCTTGTATCAGTCTCTTCCTGGTTGCTGTAGATTGTGGGGAGCTCCCGTACCTCAACCTCATACACAATGGGACATTGCACTTTGATCAACAATGACAGAGACTAGACACAAATCCCAGATAATCACTTACAGTATAATTTAACCATCAATCACTTTTAATATGGGCTTTCAATTTACCTTTCCATTTGAGGAGAGAAGTTGATGGGCTCTCCCTTCCACGATCAGCACTGCCATTTCTGTTCTCTCCAGCCTTGAAGCTGCCTGTTGATCACTCCATACTCGCAGCAGGAGCTGGCAGAGTTGCTTTTTGTTGTCATCATTTGTGAGAAACATCTTGAAGTCATATGGCTTCCTGGTTGCTGGTCCAGCCAAAATGATCTTCTCTGAACTGCCACGTCTCAACCTCTCTTGTGCTTTGATAGATCCTGGCTGGTGCTTTTTGGCCACAATCTGATCAAGCACTTGTAGGCATATCTCCCCACAGGTTGGGGGAAGGTTGGTGAGGACAAGGAGCAGAGCCATGCCATCCTGGATGAACAGGGCATCCTTAGGGTATGGCAGATTCTTTGGGGTGGTGTCCTCCAGAATGTAGTGCAGAAGAGACACTTTATTTTAGTCTTGGAGAAAAACCCATCTGGTGTCCCAAGGCTAGGGGGCACAGGCATTAGGGGATACTTCACGAGTTCCTCCGAGTCCAATGGCTCCCTGCACGATGTGACTTGACAAGGAACAGGAAAGCAAGATTGCTTTGCTCCTGATACTGGATGAACTGGAATGATACTGATAGTGTATCATTACAAAATATGAGGTCACAACAATAAAGGTTATTCAAATATTTAATTTCAATAATACAGTAGACCACAGGTATTGGAACATCTCATAACCTTTCCCTGTGAGGATGTGAGGGTGACCTTTTTGTTACAATCTTCCATGGTCTTGAGCTTCTTCTTTTTGATTGGGTCGAAGAAGCTACCTGGCTCTCTGCTCTGTAGCCGTTTGATGAACTCAGCTTTCGCAGCCTTGCCCACACTTTCTGCTTGTAGCACGTCCATCTCGACCTCCATGAGGACGGGAGCCTCAGAAGCCAGGGAGTAGAGCCTGTCCTTGTCTGAGATGGTGAAGAGGTTCATAAAGTTCCTAATTGTCTCGATCGTTCGCTGAATGGCCTCCTCACCCTTTTTGACCTTTGCCTTCTCCAGCTCCCGATGTTTCCCCGCCCTTGGGCAGTCTGGGTCTTTGATGAGGTCCACCATCTCAAGGGTCTTTTGATAAAACTGTGCCCGTGTGGAGGTTGTTCGACACCACCTCTGGTACTTGACAAGGAACAGGAAAGCAAGATTGCTTTGCTCCTGATACTGGATGAACTGGAATGATACTGATAGTGTATCATTACAAAATATGAGGTCACAACAATAAAGGTTATTCAAATATTTAATTTCAATAATACAGTAGACCACAGGTATTGGAACATCTCATAACCTTTCCCTGTGAGGATGTGAGGGTGACCTTTTTGTTACAATCTTCCATGGTCTTGAGCTTCTTCTTTTTGATTGGGTCGAAGAAGCTACCTGGCTCTCTGCTCTGTAGCCGTTTGATGAACTCAGCTTTCGCAGCCTTGCCCACACTTTCTGCTTGTAGCACGTCCATCTCGACCTCCATGAGGACGGGAGCCTCAGAAGCCAGGGAGTAGAGCCTGTCCTTGTCTGAGATGGTGAAGAGGTTCATAAAGTTCCTAATTGTCTCGATCGTTCGCTGAATGGCCTCCTCACCCTTTTTGACCTTTGCCTTCTCCAGCTCCCGATGTTTCCCCGCCCTTGGGCAGTCTGGGTCTTTGATGAGGTCCACCATCTCAAGGGTCTTTTGATAAAACTGTGCCCGTGTGGAGGTTGTTCGACACCACCTCTGGTATAGCCCAAACTGGCTATATAGTCTAGTGCAGTGGTTCTCAAATGGGGGTATGCGGACCCCTAGGGGTACGTTGGAGTACTGCAGGGGGTATGTGAGATTTATTTTATCTTAATGAAAAAAAAACGTAATTAATGCATTTAAACAAACTACTAATAGTGACTACTTTATTCAAAGGTTTACAGTTATTCTGGATAATAAAATGGGAACAATAAACGGGGTGCTCTCTTTTCCTCTCCCTCTCCTGACAGCCCGTCAGTCTCGTGCAGCTCGCTGAACCTGTAATAAGTGACCCGACAGTAAAGAATAAATATATGTTTAACTAGTTTAGCTAGTTCCAGAGTAGATGAAATAGCTAAGTGTGTTAGGTCTAACGCTTAGTGTATTTCGCTCCGCTCAACGGTCCGTCACCGCGGACGGAGCTGTGATCATGCAGAGCTGCGTGTTCTCCGTCATTATGCATATGAGTGGTCAAAATCTCATGCTCATAAAATGCTCATAGGCCTATATATTTTTCTCTTCATTCCTCACGCCCCAAAATAAATAAATATACTAATTTTAGGGAAAGTAAGGACGTTTGAGCAGTGTGGGTTTTATATGAACAGAGTTACACATATTTCAAAACGCAAAGTGTAATAACTGCAGTTTGCCTCCCTGTCAGAATGACAAAGATCCTCAGTGAAGCACAAGCCCATATATCTCACTAAGTAAGTACTGTAAGTACAACTTATTAAAAAGATCAGTTCAATGCAACTAATGTCCTCTTAGTGTTATTGCATGATGTTAAAATTGGTTTGCCATGAATTTAGTGATGGATTGTAAACATTTGAAATGTAGCATTTAAGTGTTTCTCAGTTACAAGGTTGTTGTTTTAATACATCTGTTAAGCTCCGTGATCGCTTTTCAGGACTGAACCCACAATACAAACACGGACAGAAAAACAGGAGTTTGTAGCAAAAGGTTTATTCTTGTATCGTGACAGGGGATATTAACTGAGTAATATAGTCCAGGAAAGGGGATTCAAAAACTAGGGAATGGAGATCCTCAGCCGAGGCTCCGGAGTGAGCTGGGGATATCGCCAGGCAGATGAGAGGTGGCTTGAGCCTGAGTCTGTACGCTCCCGAGAGCGAGTAGGTTGGAGTAAGGGTTAGTGTTTGTCCTACCAGACAGGAGTGTGGCGAGCAGGGGTTTCAGAGCGAGGGGAGCGAGTAGGCTGGAGCGGGTAGCGTGGAGAGCGGATGAATCCGACGAGGAAGTGGCTGGACGTGGCTAGCGGAGGAGGTGATGATGGGTTTCTGGATAGAGAGACAAACAGGTAAGACAAAAACTTATTCCAGAGTTGTGTCAGGCTAAGCTAGAAAGCAATACGTTTACCAGTGTAATCTTGACGACGAACTGGTGGAGACTGGATGAGGAGACCGGGTTAATAAGCAGGTGTGGATGAGTAGATGATCAGGATGAATGAGAAGCAGCTGCGGAGATGAATTGGCAGGAACCAGAAGTAGGTCAACCACGCCCAGCCCGGGAGACAAACACAGACAGACAGACAACAAACAAAAAGGGAAGCAGAAGGAATGGAGTACTGCAAATCCTTACAACATCAGACACTGATGGTGCAAGGCTGTACTGTACCTCTTTATATAGGCATTTTTTCCCTAACAATTTGTTTTGCGCTGATCAGGGGGTACTTACTTGGTGGAATGTACTTACTTGGTGGAATTTCTTTTTCAAAGGGGGAACATTATTGAAAAAAGTTTGAAAACCACTGGTCTAGTGAAGCCACCTTAAAAGTATGAAACAAATATGTGATCTACTGCTCCCACACAATAAGTTACATGCATTTTAATTCCAAAATCATCAAATAAAATGTGGTTTTGTGAGAGCAGTATACAATTGTATTATATAATATAATAATCTTGATAAAATGTCTGTATATATATTTTCATGTTCATACACAATGTCTGGGTGAAAATCTAAATGTAGATGATTTGGCAAAGCGCATGAACGTTTCCTTCATGTTCTTGTCGACTGCAATACGTGCCCCCGGTATCATTGAGCGGGCCACCGCAATTGCACCCTTAGAAAGCAGGTATTTGGCCCCTGGGTATGTGTTCTCCAGGTTTGTCTGATAGACCTCCAGTCAAGTCAGATATCTGCAGATAAGGAGAGGCACATATTACACATAGAAAGATTTATTTTCAAAGCTTGTCTCATAATGCCAATGTGGTAAATGGTCATGTAAATAGCACAAACCTTGAGTAGTTATGTCCATCAAATGCAAAGAAGATATTTGCCATCTCTCCATTACATTTGTGAAACAACTGGATGTTATTGGTCTTAACGGAGTGGAGGACCATGAAGACAAGATGACAGTGACATAAACGACATCCAGAAGGCAGCTGTCTTTCCCAGGTGACCGTTGCGCACCTTCTCCTCATAGGCGTGATACTTCTCGATGAGGGTTAGAGTTGAGGAGTCTTTGAGGGCTTCATCGAGGTGCTCTTGATTGCAAGACTGGGTCATGTTGAGAAGCGCATCAGGGTCAGTGATAAGAACGCTTTCCTCCTCAATGAACCGCTCCATCAACAGCCTCTCCATTGACTCGCACACAGTTTTGAGGCAAAAGGGGGGCTTTGCGTATGCCTTTCCACATAAAACATCTAGAGGGATCCACTTGTCACTAGTTGTGCATCAAACAGAATCTCTGCATATCCAGAACCACACATTTTGCGGCGTGTGAGGATCCCAATATAGTTAATGGATGTGTGAAAAGGTCCAATCATAACCACATGACGGACAAATGTATCTGGCCAACGCCAGATGATGGGTAGGGCTTTCATACAGACACCAAGATCAAAATGTATTCAGGACCCAGCTCTGACCCACCTCATCAGTGGCTAGCTCAGAACGCTTCAGTAGCTCACGAACAACTGCATTGTCAGTGATTGGTTGATGGATGGGCGTGAAGTAGTCCACTGTTAATTTTCTGAGTGGGGGAGTACCAGTTGCAGAGCTGAAATCCCCTAGTCCAGGCACAGGCTGCTTTCCATTGCTTCCGATGTACCTGATAAAGGGCCAGATGTAGTACACTTGCATCTCAGTCGCATAGACTGTGTCATTCTCTGCAGGCCCTATTGTGGCATAAGCCGTTTTCTACAGGCACATTTTACCTTTTCATTATGATTCTACTTGTGATAGTCGGGCAGCACAACCTGTGCAGCCAATGTATTGATTCTATCCGATAGCTGCTAATACAAAACAAAACGTCTGCCTGCTCTCCACAATTGTTACGCTCCTCATAAAGAGACTCAAAACTTGAACCCGCTATGCAAGAACACTTGGGACGGAGACTTAGGTGTAGTGTCAAAAAAACTGGATTTATTTACGTTCCTCAAAAAACAGGCAGGAGACAAAGTAGACTCTCAACAGAGTGGGAAGAACGTGGAGCAGGGATGAGACGGAGGTTGGGCTGGACGTGGCAGGCAGGACGGAATGGAATATGGAGTATCTGGAACAGGCACAAAACAGAACAGGATTAGTATATGAAAAATTCCAACTGGAAGAGTAAACAAAAAGACTAGCAATACTAGTCAGCCGGAACTGGAGTTTACCACTGTGAGTATACGAAGAACTGGCGAAGTCTGATGATCGAACCGGAGTTTTAAGCAGCAGCAGGTGAGTAGTGGTAATCAGTGATGATGAGAAACAGGAGCGGAGGTGAGTTGGCGGAAAACGGAAAGTAGGTCAACCACGCCCAGCCAGGAAGACAGACAAACAGATAGACAAACAAACAGAAAAAAGGAGAAGGAGATACTGCAATTCCTCACAACAATGATCAACGACAGTGAACGGATGGTCAAAGTAAGGTACAAATAAACAAAATCACACGAAGCCTGGTTATAGTGTTGCCTGACTTTATAAAGTGTGTTATCTTTTTACAAGTGTGTGGTTGCGTTCCTGCTGAAAAAACCAGCATGGTGTTGACCAGCATGGACCAGCATATATATATATATGTTGTGTTTTGGTCACCAGCATGCTTGTCATGTCTAGGAAACTAATAGTGAAAGTTTATTCTTTATGTTAGTTTTGTCATGTCCCTTTGCCCTGTGCTTTATGTTTATTCCCTTAATTAATCATCCCTCTCATTTCAGGCCTCCACGCTCCCCGCCCCTTTCTGTCTCCTGCGTCCTTGATTGTTTTCCCCGCCCTGATTGTTTCCACCTGTGTCCCCTTTACCTATGTATATATTGTGGTAGCTTCCTCCTGTTCATTGTCAGTTCGTTGTCTTACTATGACCCACGTTCCTGATTACCTCACGGACTTCCCACGGATCTACCTCATTGATCACTTGCTAGTTTTCCTCGAAAGAGTATATTTGTTTTCCTTGTTTTGATTACTGTGCTAAATTCCAGTAAAGTCTTTATTTTTGAAAACACTATCTGAGTCGTGCAATTGAGTTCATGCCTCAGAGTCTCTCCTTGACAGTACGAACTGACCATTAAAATGAACTCAGCCGACTCAGACCAGCTAAAGAACGCCATCCGCTCTCAGGGCCAACGTCTTGGGCAACAAGAAGAGCAGATGGCCGCCATACAGCACGGAGTGCAGCACCTATCCAACAGCCACGGGGAACTACAATCATCGGTGACAACCCAGGTGAATCTGCTGGCAGCTGAGGTCCAGCGTGTGCTGGAGTGGCGACAGGAGTTTCACCCTGTCTTGTCACATAGATTATGCTATCTGTGTCGTAGTAGAAGACTCTGTGTTGTAATTTCTCCAATTCACTGTACAGTTTCAGCCTGGCATATGCAGTGGTAAATGCGGCAATGGATATGTTATCTACCTTGTTGGGAGGAGAGTAGCATTTATCACCGTAGCACCACTGAACAAGAGCCGTTCTGTCGTTGAGGAATGAGAAATACTTAACCTTATGTTTAGCTGAAAACAAGAGGTGAAGAAATTCTTCTGTTTTGGTCACAATCTTAGTCTGAGTCAGGTTGTTTCTCTGGGCAAATTTACCCCAGAAACTGTTGAGACATAGTTTTGCCACTTGTCTTTTGGCTGGATTTGATTTGATTTGATCTGCATCCAGCAAGATACCCTGTTTAGCGTGATAGTCTGCTACATACTTTTGTCTGCTCTTGTCATCTGTGGCCTCTGAGGGGTAACCTGAAGCTTCTTGTTTACCCTTCAAAAATGTGTGTATATAGTCTACAAAAATGTTGTCACTTTTCTTATCAAAATGCCACACCTCGGTGATCCGAGTCATCTTGTACCCCAGGTCCAGGGCTTTGGTGAATTCTGTGGTCACCCAAACGCCTGTTAATGCTCTTTCCTCCTTGCTATGCAGGCAGGCCCCTTGTTGGTTGTTAAGCTCTGCGCATGTACGGCATAGGGTGAACACTAGCTTACCCCCTGCAGTTCGATAGGGCAGGACAGGAAAGTAAAGTCCTCGGGGGGGATCCACTGTGGCTCTGATTAACCCAAAATAACTGCGAGGGTCTTTGAAATCTCGGAATATGATCTGGGGGTGTCCGAGTGGGTATAAGCCTGTGCAGTTGACATATGGATACAAGGATGTGAAATCACAATAATGAACCAATTCATCTGCAGCTGACGTGTGCCTCAACTTTACAGCACAAGTCCTTCCTCCGTAAAGAGAATCGCGGGGGGTCAATGGTTCCGGTGCTTTGTACTCCCTGAGGAAAGCCTGTAAATCTGGGTTGGTTTTTTTCATCTCAACCCAGGTATGTTCACGCATGACAATCACTCTGGCCCCGTGAACAGACTGTAGCTCAAGCAGCTTTTCCTCACTAGCAGCATTGAGCCGCTCAAATGTATCACCTGTCAAGGGGTTTTTCTCGTGTCCCTTGTAACAAGATGGACAGCCGTGATAGAAACAGCCGAGAAATTCCCAAACAATCTTGGTCCCTGCTACTTCGGCAAAACCATCCACGACAAAACGCCCCACTCGTTTTTCTCCTTCGTTCAACGCATGTTGAATAAATACACCTTCTGTTTGAGCTCGCCACTCCAACCATTAGACACCTGCATCTGAGTACGTCTTGTTTTCACGGCGGTAGTCGTCGGGCGGGGGTATTGCCAGGGTTTTAGGCGGTAGAAAGTTGGTGGTAAAAACTTTCATACACGCAGAAGCTATGGTCGCGCGGCTAAAAGGATCTACTCCAGTCTCTGTTAGGAACCCTTTTCGAAATAAAATGGCGCCCTGGGCCAGAATGTCCACATCGTTTTTACAGTAAAGCAATGCCTGCTTTCGAAAATCAAAAGTGCTATTGCATACCGTCTCATACCAAGTGAAAAAGTCACTTTTTTCATCAGTTATCATTCGTTCAATCCCATAGTAGTGGGCTGAAGGATAAGGGCCTATATATTTCAAATTGGCCTTAGAGCTGAAACCGTGGGGAAAGTACCCCTTGATTTTATCTTCAAATCCCAAAGCTTTAGGCATTGCTGCTAAGCGCATCGAGAGATAAGACAATGAGTCTATGTACTTTTGCCCAAAATCCTGGTCAGTAAAAGAGATCACTTTACTCCCCTGCATTATCAAAAAGGGTTTTAATCCCTGCTCTATCATGGCATTGATAATAAGATAGCTGTCAAAACCCTTGGCATTGTGAGCGATGAAGGTTGCATTTTTGAATTTTGGACGTCTAAAGTGTGCCAGAAACTGCATTGCACAGTCGGTGCCCTCCGCGACCCAAATTTCACCCGCAAGGGTTTTTGTGCACACCATAAAGGGGACATGTACACCCCCTGCCCCCTCCGCCATTGTTTAAAAATCATAAAACACAATGTTGTCATTGTGTTTTGTCTCTTTGGGCAGGACGGTTGTAGAAGCAGAGGGTAGTTTTTCCCCGCATGTCTTACATTTTTTCACCGCACACTTGTGTGTTATATCTACACTATTCTTGGGAGTTGTTAGGATTTGTCTGTTAGTATTTTTCTTGTCCTTTTCTATCTTTGGGTTTCCTATTTTATTTTGTAAAGTGTTCACCCCCGTTTCCTGCCTGTTTGCTTTCTGTCGGTTTCCCTCTCTGATTACCCAATTGTGTTCACCTGGTACCTATGTGTTTTCTCCTCCCTCCTCACCTGTCTCGTGTTTATGTGATTAGTCCTGGGTGTATTTAAATTCTGTGTTTTCTGTCTCTCTTTGTCGGGTTGTCTTGTGTATTGGCTTGTCCTCGGTGAGTGTTGACTGTTCTGTTCTGTATTTGTCAGCATAGCCTTGAAATAAAGGCATTATTTGTACGTTAATCTGCATTTGGGTCCTACCTGCTTCACACACCGTAACAGGAGTGTAGTATGACAATTTACAATCTACACACTTGTTGTGTAAATCACAATTGCTAGCAACATTTGAAGATCTCTGTGTCTGTTTTTTATGTCGAGAGTGACAACCGAGTGTACGGCACGTTTTGTTACAGTCTTTGCAAAAGATGGGTTTAAACTCATCCAGAGTACATGAGGGGTCAAGGCAGACATAACAATGACCGGTACAGGAGTGATCCCATTGAGAGCTGTAGCCCTTGTAACAATGTTCACATACAAATGGAGAGCCTAAAAACCCCTTCAAGTTTTTAATCCCATAGTAATGGTTATTGAGGAGAAACAAAAACACAGTTTTGTCTCGTTTTGATCCGTCTGTCTGGAATTTACAATGAGCACGTTCTTCATTGCCTCTGTAAAATACCACAATTTTGCATTTTAAACTCTCTTCGAATTTAGCAATGTCGTTGAATGTCACAGCTGTCTGGTCTGTCAAACCCACCCTCCTTTGAATCTCTTTGCCACGTTCTAACCCCTCGTTATTAGTGAGGTTGTCATGCAACAACAGTGCTAAATTAATAGCAAAACACACCTGGTTGGAGGGGTTCTGTACAACGTAAAGAAAACACCTCTTCTTTTTAACAATCTCATTGTCCAACATTTTATCAGCCAATCTTTTAGTACCGCCACGGGGGGACTTTACAATCTGCACCATTAACTCAAGGTTGCTGTCTGCCATTACCTCCATATTTGACTGCACTGCATTGAATAACGCCTCTTCAAAATCGCTCAAATTATCATCCCCGTTTACATTTAATATAGCAGACACATTAGCCTGTAGCTGATCGCCCTGGAGCTCAATCTGAACAATATCTTCCCTCTCTGCCAGTAAAAAAGCCTCATTTACCATATCCTGGACATTGTTCATCAGAACCCTATAATAGGCTGTAAAGTCTGCTTCATCATTAGGAGGAGTTAGGGCTAGAGACTGACGCAATTCTGTGTTATTGAATACAGGTCGAGACAAAACACTCGGTGTGGCATCTCGATTAGCCCCCCCTCCGTGTTGTATGGAGGGTCCTGCGGTTTCTGAAGCATTCTGTTCAAAATGTCTACCACCACCATTTTGCCTGGAGCAAACTGGTAATTCAGAGTAACCCCTGCTGGCATTATCACTTTCACCATTCTGGACTGCAGAAACTGGGGGGTCGACTACGGGCAGAGCTAGGCTACTTACCCCCTGCAGTTGGCTCACTCCACCCGCGAGCTGATTTAAAAGCCCCAGACCTGGGTATGTGTCAGAGTTTTTATAGGAATCTATCACCCAGTCTAGAGTGCTGTCTAATGTTGTTGGATCGATTGAATTTGTTTGTGATGAGATGAAAGGTTCTTCGTCGTTTAACTCACTGATATTGCCCAAACACTGAGGAAATGGCATATCTCCGTACACAAATTCCTCATCACTGTTTAGTTCATTTATGTCGTTTATAGACTGAAGAAAAGAGATTTCTCTATCTGCTAAATCACCCATGTTTGACCGTTTATGAAAAAACAAAATCACAAGTACAATTGGCACAGTTGAAGAAACATACCGTACGGTTACATCAGCATCAATTTACATGAGACCCTTCCAATTTATTCACTGGTGTGTCCAGAAAAGTTCGCAGTAGCAGCAGTGGGTTTCCTCTCGATAATGGCATGTCTGATCTGTATATAAAAAAAAGACAGAGAAAAAGAAGGATAAGTATTTTTTAAAACACATGATTATACATTTAACAACTAATAATTTATCAAAACATCTTGTAAAATAACCATACAACTTATTCACCTGTATGATATCTCGTCAGTAATGGATCTGTCAGGAGCAGGATATCGCTCTGTATATTACGCTGCGTTTGGGCGGATAATTCTCCCGCTGCTTGATTACGGGGTGAGTCTGTCTGACTCGTTAGGAGTGTGTCTGGGACGGATTGCAACTCGTAATTGTCTAGAAATACACTGTACACTTCAAATTCGGCCTGTAATTCTGGGGGGATTTGTAGTAGGACAGTTTCAGATGTATGCTGCTGCTGCCGCTGCTGATTGTATTGCTGGTTCTGATGGAAAGCAGGGGAAATATTCCAGTCTGCCTGGTCCTCTGAGTCACGGGGGAGGGTGTGTCTGACTGGTGCCCCCGGGGATTCGGCAGTTATCTCAAAAAGCAGTGAGCGGCCGGATTCATAGGAGAGGCCTTGGGCTCCTGGTTGGATATCCGTGCTGGCGAATACACCACCTTTCAACCAAAAGATAAAAAAACGCTATTAGAGGATACTTTACAGATAAACCATATTTGATTTCATAAAATACAATTAGTTTAAATATACTCACTATCTGTAGGGTATGAATCAAGGTAGGCTCCAAGTACACAGCCAATTATTTCTATTACCAGAGGTTCTATTTGACTGAGAGTGTCCTGAGCTGAGACACACACAAAAGATTTGATTAGAATCTACACCACATTATTTTATACTTTTTAGTAAAACATGTTAAAGAAGTAAAATAAAATAAAACCAGAAACTCACCTAGTATTTCAATAATCCTATGACTCCTCACATTGAGGTTTTCAGCGCATAGATTCTCTACTGCAAAATACAAAAAAACATAACATTTAAAGTATCTAATAATATACCATACCCCTAATATACATGATATTAAAAAAAAGTACTCACCACATTGGTTTGTGATGAGGTCCAGATCAATAAAGCGTATAGCAGGGACGTCAGGATAACTCATCGTCTGTTTTTCACTAAATGCCAACATGAGCCTGTCTTATAAACCCCTCAGATACAAATGTCAGGGGTTACCTCCAAAAAAGCTATCAATGATTCCTTACCAATGTAGCTATCTATGTGTCTTTTCTCGCCCCCCCCGTAGTGTGTCTGCCATGAACACCTTTGTTCAGATCGGCCTGGAGTGAATTGGGGCAGAAACCAGATTCTTTATGGGTACAACAAAAAATCTAATAGTACATGGCCTTATGGAGTGAATTGGGGCAATGGGAAAAGTAAATGGGCTTTTTTATGGCATGTATTACATTATATTCTAACAGTGAACGTCGCATGAATAGATAATCAAAAGCTCACTCTTTATGACACCTTAAGGAAACTTACTGACACTCAAGCGGATCCCCTTGGAGAAAAGTCAGAGTCTTTTGCAGTCAAACCTGGGGGGGGAATCCTGCTCGTTCCCTCAACCTTCCTTACAGAGCCCCTCCTCCAACACACGTGACCAGAAAGAGGCTGTACTCTGAACCCACCCACCCCTATGCCCGCATTCGCTTCTTGACTGGCGCTTCAGACGGTTGACTCGGTAAGTTGAATTGTCTGTATTTTTTTTGAGTATATCTCTATATGGTCTTATCCCAGTCATTTATACAGATGCTTTCATCAGTGTGAAATTGCACATCAAGGGCAGGCATCAAAAGCTAATTAGATTAGACAACATAGGGCTCTGAGGGGGAGGGGTCAAAGAGACTATCTATTCAATACATCAAAAATACCTATACAACAGAGGGGGTGTCTGGGGCTAATATAATTGCTGGCAATTACTCCACTTTCAGGGTCAGGGGTCAAATACCTATAACTATCTTAATTGCTGCATTAAAAGAATCACTCTGGGGGGTCTTTCACGCCAATCTGACATCAAAGGACTTAGCTCATTTGCATAAGTAGGGAGAGGTATGACCTGTCACACCACCTGTCACTTTTTTGAGGAAAGGAACATGGTTACTACTACTGTTGCGCCTTTTGAAGGTCGGGGCCACACATACTGTAACATGGTGTTCTAGTCCTTGAAGATAACAGGATGTAGCCGGCCAACTGCTGAGGCATCTCAGCAGTAAGCTTTAACACATTACTTTTCCAACTCGGACAGCTCAATGTTTTTAGCGTTTCCAGTACAGGATTTACTATATCTTATATTCACGTTACTTTTGCCTTATATGATCCTTCAATCCCCCTTTTGCCCCATTCTAATGATTGGGGCAACAAAACAAAGCTATTGTTTATGTACATTTTATGACAGCTGTTTTAGGCTTCTGTCTCTCTTTCCCACATTATGCCATACTGTGGTAATGGTGGTGCTGTCGGGAAAGTGTCCATTGCTGCCGCTTCTTCTTCGCCTTCCTCAATGTCTGGGTTGTTTTCTAAGGATAGCAAGGCGAGTTGTTGGCCCAGGGGAGTAGAAGGTGCTATGGCCGTACTAATTATTTTGTCCACCATTGAGCGGATACATGGGATGCAGCAGCACCCGCACAAGGTCAAAATTGCTGCAAACACGGCCATTGATACCAATACTGAGGTGACCAGGGTTTTGTATTTACCGAACACTGACATCCATTCGTCCCATTTACCGTCGATACCAGATTGATCTTTCATGCGGGAGTTGAGGGTTTTCAGACCGTCCAGTGCTATTTGTAGAGTGCCATCTGCAGCGGTGTTGTTGGGAATGAAGGTGCAGCATCGCTCTCCGAACATTGCACATACTCCGCCTCTTTCTGCTAGGAGCATGTCTAGGGCCATTCTGTTCTGATAGGCCATGAGTGATGTGGCTTTCAATTGCTCACTAACTGCCTTGAGTCCGGCATGTGTGAGGTTTCCTAGGCGTTGGACATTATAATGAACGTACTTGATGCGGTCTGAGTTTTTATTGATGACACACCAGGGGCAGATGATGGATGTGAAGCCGTCCGCTACTTGATCGGCTATTTTGTATTCACTTGGTACGCCCCGTGGTACCCCTATCGCGTCTATATACGTTGGATCTGGGTCAATCATGGCTTCGCGTTTGACTCTGTTCGTAGTATGATAGTGGTATTGTTCTGCCAGGTTTGTTATGTCCCCTACTTTTAATTTGTAGGTCTTCACTGGTAGAAGCAAAGTGACCAGTGCACATAGACCACTGGCATTATATGGGATGCGATCGTGGAGTCGGTTGCCACCGCAGTGGAACCATATGTCTGCTCGGATTACACCACGTCCAGGTGTAGTTGATGTCACTATGTGGTTGCAGAGAGTTTTGTTGAACCCCCCCAGTGTTTCTGATTGTGGTGTTGAAACAGGTGTAATTCAACCTCGGAACTTTGGCAAAGAATAAGGGCGTTTTTAACTCTGCGTTGGCTAAAGGGAAGTAAACGTCGTATTTAGAGCAATTGTGTTGAGGGTTGTCTGTCCCCATTATTTCAGTGGCACACATTGGTTCTACCGGGGCAGGAATTATGTGGAGCAGGGGTCTGGCTCCCATACAAACGAGGCAGTCATCGCCTGTGTCTAGCGCGGCTTGTTGTGCCATCAGTAACCAGTTGTTGCTGTTTGCTGAGTGTCCCGAGATTCCAGTTGCTACTTGGAACTCTTGATCAGTTGTCCACTCCTTAGTGGAGTGGATCACCACCCCCTTTTGGACGGATACTATGTCAGATTGTGGTCTTTTAATGCGACTGGACATGCATACGTATATAGAGAAATGGGGGCTTGGCGATGTCTTGGGCCATAGATAAAAGGATGCGCAAGGGGGTTAATCTTTCTTGGGTTGGGGTACCCCCTTTAAGTCTAACCGTACTATGAGGCCAGATGAGGATTTTGCTAGGTGTACTCGTTGCCTTACTTTTTTCGCTGTTCCTGTTGACGATGAACTCCAATCCGCCCCTGTCTCTCCCACCAAGTCGGTCCACGCTCGACCATAGCTATGTCTTTCATTGGGATCGCCTTTTCCGAACCAAAAGTCTAGCGTCATGTACCATTGGTATTTGTTTCCCCACGACCCTCCTTTTTGGTTGCGTTCGTTTGACAAACTGGTGTACGGGATGAGGGTAGTGGTGCTTGAGTCCGAGGGTATGCAAAGTGTCAGCGAGATGTGTCTTAATGCATCTTTCTGGTTACATTGGGTGAAATTTGCCGTATCTACTGTGCCGGCCACATTGCGGAGGTGTCTAGTTAGGCTGTTTTTTTGGAGGAGAAAAGGTATCTTGTGTAGTTTCATTTTGTGGGGAATTTGGATTATTACTTTGGTCAATGATTTGCCTCCCCCTTTCACCCACTATGATAATGATTATTCCAACAATGATGAAAAAACACAGTGTTAAGGCCAAGCAATAGAGGTGTTGGTTAGGTCCTGGGTTCTTCTTCATCTTCGTTTTTCTTGTAAAAGTTATTTGGTGTGTCAGTGTAGGTGAGTGTCTCTTGTGTGTATGTGATGCGTGTGGTGTACCGCCTACTTTGGGGGAGCGGTCCCTTGTTGTGCCTCCTCGCCGGCTGTTATCTCCTGGGCTGTCGTTGGTTCTCCTGTTGTCTCCTCCTCCTCGGAAGTGGAGTCGATGTCCACACTTGGGGGTTGGGGGGCTTCGGTTGTTTGCCTGATGTTCAGTTGGCCTAGGTCCTGGATGGTGTCAGCGAGGGTCCTGGTAGGTGCTGGTGCTTCCACACACCTGCTCCAGTGGTACCACGTGTCTCCTTTTCCGTCTACTCTGACTGCATGATCTGTTCGCTGGGTTACCTTGAGTGGTTCAGAGAACCTTGGAGCACACCACTTGGGTTTGATCGTCTTCAGGCGGACGTATTCAGCGTCCCTGCTGCCCTCAGCTTCCTCTGTGTGTCCTTTGGCTCTGGCTGCTGTGGAATCGTCCGCGAACTCTGCAACGAGGCATTTTAGTTGTTTATAGTAGGCCTGGTGCCCCATTTTGTCATACAGTTCCTTTGAAACCGTGGCTCCCGCCCCTGGGCCTGGAAACTGGTGCCCATGAGTCATCTCATATGGAGTGAACCCAGTGGTCCTGCAAATGGAACTCCTGATAGCCAATAGGGCGAGAGGTAGTGCCTCCAACCATGTCATTCCTGTTTCTTCCATCGCCTTTGCTAGTTTCTGTTTTAGATTTAAGTTCATTCTCTCAACCTTTCCCTGTGATTGTGGATGATACACTGCTCCAAATCTGTGGGTTAGCCCAAGAGAGGCTTCCACCACCGCTAAATCGTGATTTTTGAAGTGGCTGCCATTGTCACTGCGAATCTTTTTGGGGAACCCGTGTCTTGGAATGTAGGTTTGTACCAGGAAGTTGATTACAGACTGGCTGTCTTCTTTTGCACAGGGGATGGCTTCTGGCCACCCTGTGTAGGCATCCACAACCATGAGTATGTACCGCTTTCCCCTATCAAATCAAATCAAATCAAGTTTATTTATAAAGCACATTTTAAAACAACTTTCGGTCGCGCCAAAGTGCTGTACATGAACAAAAAATATACGGAACATATTGCAATTTGTAGCATTTAAGTTAAAAACAACAAATATAAAGGCAGACACAGTTAAAATACAAAATGAAAAATGTCATGCTCTGCTCACTTTTAAAAGGCCAGAGAGAAAAAGTGTGTTTTTAGAGAGGATTTAAAAGCCCCTAGTGTCTGGGCCGACCTCACAGGTAAGGGCAGAGTGTTCCAGAGCCTGGGACCAGCTGCTGCGAAGGCTCGGTGCCCTCTAGTTTTTAGCCTGGTTTTCGGCACTACCAGCAGCATTTGGTCGGCAGACCTTAGAGCTCTGGCTGGGGTGTATCGCTGGATTAAGTCAGCTATATAAGCCGGAGCCAGCCCGTTTAGGGCCTTAAAAACAAATAAAAGGAGTTTAAAATCTATTCGGAACCGAACTGGAAGCCAGTGAAGTGAGGCCAGAATGGGGGTAATGTGGTCACGCCTTTTGTGGCCAGTCAGGAGACGTGCAGCTGCGTTCTGTACTAGCTGCAGGCGTTTTATGGATGCCTGATCCATGCCCACATACAAAGCGTTGCAGTAGTCCAGTCGCGATGTCACAAAAGCGTTAATTACCCTCTCTAAGTCTTTAAAAGATAAAAACGACTTGGTCTTAGCCAATAGTCGTAATTTAAAAAAGCAGGTTTTGACTACGCTGCTGACCTGTTTATCGAATTTAAAAGTGCTATTGAAGGTTACTCCAAGGTTCGTTACAGCGGGGAGGATGTTTTTACTCAGGGAGCCAAGAATGTCAACCTGGGAGGCCGGAGGTTGGGGTCCAAAAAAAATTACCTCGGTCTTGCTCTCGTTGAGGGTGAGGAAGTTTTGGCTCAGCCAGGATTTAATTTCAGCCAAGCAGTCCATCAATTGCTGTAAGGAGTTGGCATTAGCATTGAGAGGTAGATATATCTGAACGTCATCAGCGTAGCAGTGGAAGGGGATGTTGTGCTTGGAGAGAATTGCACCTAGGGGCAGTATATATAATAGAAAGAGGATGGGGCCCAGAATAGAACCTTGGGGAACCCCACAGGTAAGGGGGGCTTTTGCAGAGGAGAAGGCACCTAGCTGCACTGAAAGGCTACGGTCTGTTAGGTAGGACCTGACCCATGCCAGAGCAGAGCCTGTGATGCCTGCGGACTGTTCGAGCCGCGACAACAGAATGCTGTGGTCCACGGTATCGAAGGCCGCTGTCAGGTCCAACAGCACCAGGACAGCTGGGCTACCTGAGTCGGCGGCTAGGAGGAGATCATTAAAAACTCTTAAAAGGGCTGTTTCAGTGCTGTGCATTGGTTTGAAACCAGACTGAAACTTTTCATGGATGCCATGCGTGGTTAAAAGAGACTGCAGCTGGGCGTAGACTACTCGCTCCAGCGCTTTAGATAAAAACGGTAGCTGGGAGATGGGCCTAAAATTTGCAAGAATGGAGGGGTCGAGATTTTTCTTTTTTAGCAGTGGCTTGACCACAGCATGTTTGAAGGCAGCTGGGACACATCCTGAGCTGAGAGAGGTGTTTATAAGTAATAAAATACTTGCTCCAACTGAATCGAAAACGTCTCTGAGAAGGCGAGAGGGAATGCTGTCTGAGGTGCAGTTTGTCGGCCGCAGGTGCTTGACAACATCTGAGAGAGAAGAGAGGGATACAGGCTCAAAGTGGTCGAGGACAGCAGCGCACAGAAGAGGGGCAGAATCTGGGTTAGCACTAGTGTGGGCTAGCCTAAGAGCAGATACTTTTTCAATAAAAAATGACAAACTTATCACAGAGAGTAGTCGATGGTACAATTGGAGAAACATCACAGGGATTAATGATCGAGTTGAGGACATTAAAAAGAACCTGAGGTTTGTGGCTGTTCTTAGAGATTAACAGAGAAATGTGCTCTGTCTTGGCTGCTTTGACTGCCGTCTGGTAGTCAGAAAGGCAAGCACGAAGGATTTCCAAGGAGACATGGAGTCCATCCTCCTTCCACTTTCTCTCTGCACGCCTGCAAGCGCGTCTGAGAGCACGAGTACAGTCACTGAGCCACGGCTGTGGAGCAACAGAGTCAAGTATTTGTGTACATGTCGAGTCAAACATAGAGATAAGCTCATCAGCACTAAAAGCACAGTTCATCTCTAATTTACAGATCAGAGAAGCATTAAAAACATCAGAAAACTGTGAGGCCGTCAATGGGTTAATTAAACGCAGACGACGTGCAGGGGCTCGCGACTCGAGCCCTGCGCTAGGGATCGAGGTTGTAAACACAACAGGTAAATGGTCTGAGATACCTGTTGCTTCACAGATTTCATCCACAAATACAGATAGTCCGAACGATAATACTACATCTAAAATGTGTCCTTTTTCGTGTGTTGGGCCAGCCACGGACTGAACTAGACCAAAAGAATCGAGGAGATTTAAAAAGTCCCTAACCAGGGGTTTTGACTCGCAACACACATGCACATTAAAATCTCCGGAGATCAAAACACGATCATATTTCACCATGATCCCGGACAGAAAGTCAGAAAAGTCATTTATGAAGTCCTTATTGCATTTTGGCGGACGATGTACAACAGCGCAGAGCACAGGCGAGGCCGGATTCAGTTCAAACAGCTGTAACTCAAAGCTAGCGTAGCTTGTTACAGGGTGAAGCAATCTGCATTGGAGGCTAGCTCTAAACACTGATGCTATGCCCCCACCATGGCCGGTGGTACGGGGGGAGCTGAAGAAAGTACAGTCAGGAGGAACAAGTTCAGAGAACGGAGTATACTCGCCAGCATGGACCCAGGTCTCCGTCAGAAACATGAAGTCCAGTTGACGAGAGGTGAATAAGTCATTGAGCAGAAACGTCTTGTTAGCTATTGACCTAGCATTAAGCAAGGCCATGCTAAGTTGACGCTCCGGCTCCGGTCTGGCAGAAGGTGTAGAGCGTCTCAGCTGACGAAGATTAGCGGGCTGGACACCGCGCGGGCCGGTCAGTCCGGCTGGAGGAGCTGCCAGCGGAACCAGCAGAGGCCGCAGCTCCGGAAGAATACCCCGAATCCAACGATGTCGTGCAGCGGGAGGGCCGTGGCATCCGAGGCGTGAAGAAGCAGCAGCAGAAGAATCCCTCAGGTATGTCCTTAGGTGGACCAGCGCACCAGCGCGCTTTCCCCGGCGTCTGAAGCGCTTTCGGTGAGGCTGCCGTCGAAGGTATGAGGGAATATCCCACAGTAGAGGGGACGACGATGATGTATGGTAGTCGGATGTGAGTTTGGGCAGCAGTATCAACTCCAATGAGGGTCTGAGGTGGAGGAGAGCTTGGCGATCGTAGGTGAGCAGAGCAGACACATTCTGACAAACATAGAAAATAAACAGGATAGCTAGTCCTAAACTCAGGGAGCGGCGGGCCGACACAGGCGCCATCTTGAAACCTGGACTATGTCTGTTTATCATGTCTGTATAGTCTATGACTATCTCCTCCCCTGCCATTGTTACTGCAGGAAACTTTCCCTCATGTGGTTTGATGGTTGCCCTCACATTGTAGCGTCCACAAATACTGCATTCTTCAAGATGATTGGCTATTAAATCTGGTAGGTAAGGGTGCCACCAATGGGTCAGGGCCCTAACCATTTGGTTCTTTCCTACGTGTGCCATTGAGTGTGCTTCCTTCATCATAGCTCTTACCCACCCTGGTGGGATCACTGGCCTCCCGTCTGGGGATTACCAAATGTCATTTGCTCCCTTTCTTGCCCCTTTGTTTCTCCAGGCCGTTAGTTCTTGCGGGGAAGCTTTAGATTGTTCTTTAGCCAACGCCTCATCTGTTCTGGCTTCTAGTATTCCTTCTTGGGGAGCCCGTACAACCATTTGTGAGAATGTGGCTTCGTATCCGGCTGCCTGCTTGGCGGCCAGATCGGCGGCATTGTTTCCATCGGTTAGGTACCCTGTGGTTTTGGAGTGTCCTTTGCATTTGATTACAGCTACTCTGTTGGGTTTCATGATAGCCTCCTCTAATGCCTTGATTTCGAGATAGTGTTTCACTGGTGTTCCTGTTCTAGTTATGAATCCTGCCCTGAGCCATCTTTTTAGGTCGTGGTGCACTACCCCGTGTACGTATTCTGAGTCTGTGTACACATTGATGTCTTGATCTATTCCTTGGTTCAAAGCGCCGATTACGCCCTTTAGTTCAGCTAGTTGAGCTGACACTTTTCATTTGATGGGGGAGCAATCAATGTTTTCAAAAAGTCCTGTCTCATTACTTCGTCCTACCACAGCGTAGGCCCCTTTTAGGCCGTCCTGTGGGTGTCTGTAACAACATCCGTCAGTGAACATGTCTCTTGCCCCTGTTACTGGCGTTTCCTGCATGTCTGGGCGTATTTTTACATCCTGCACTACTTGTTCCTCACACCTGTGTGGGACTCCTTCTCCTGGTAAGTAGTCTGCCATGTTGGTGCCTTCATGTGTGTAGGTTATGTGTGGCTGTGTCAGAGATTTTTCTAACCTGGTCTGTCTTGCTGATGTCATGGTGAAGGCCGCTGAGTTGACTAGGGCTACAATGCTGTGGCTTGTGAGCACTGTAAGTACTCTAGCCACTCCAGCTGCATGTCTGATGCATGGGGGTTCTTTTGCCTCTGCTGCATCTAGTGCTACGCTAGCATAGAGCAAAACATTTCTGCCTGGACTCTGATCCCCCTTTTTCTGGAAAAGTACGCCGTTTACGGCGTACTCTTTTTCAGAAACAGCCAAGAAGTCCGCTAAATACATACTGGAGTACCCACACAGGCCCAAAAAAGAGAGCATATCTTTGACCATTATTGGTTTTGGGTGGGCCAGTATTGAGTCCTGGTGGGTGGTGGACATTGCGGTGCCGTCTTCAGACAGCACTCTCCCTAAAAAGGTAACCTCCTTTCTGGCACATTGGATCTTTGCTTTGGATGCTTTGAACCCTCTCCCGGCCAGTCGTGTTAGAACGGCTTGTGTGGCTTTTAGGCAGGAGTCTGCGTCAGGGCTGGCTAAGA
This sequence comes from Pseudochaenichthys georgianus, assembly GCF_902827115.2. Lineage (NCBI taxonomy): Eukaryota > Metazoa > Chordata > Actinopteri > Perciformes > Channichthyidae > Pseudochaenichthys > Pseudochaenichthys georgianus. Next base: position 4,240,467 of record NC_047517.1, on the reverse strand, counting down.
GTAGGTCGTCTACATACTGTACCAGGATGGTGTCTTTGGGTAGGTCTAAGTCTTGTAGCTGTTCCCTTAACACTTTGTTAAATATTCCTGGGGACAGGTTGAATCCTTGTGGTAGTCTTGTGTACTGAAACCTGTGCCCTTTGTGAACGAATGAGAAGATGTGTCTTAGGTCTGTTGCCAGGGGAATGCAGAAAAATGCATTGGCTAAATCTATGACTGTGAAATGTCGGTGTCCTGGACCAATCTGGGCTATTGCCACATGTGGGTTTGGTACCGGAATGGGAGGTGTCGTGATTCTAGAGTTTATGCGTCTTGGGTCATGGGCCATTCGGTATGTCTTACCCCCTGCCTTCTTTACTGGGAGTATGGGAGTGTTCCACTGTAAGTCTGTTGAGTCTTCCAATACCCCTGATCTTATTAGTCCGTCTATGGTATCATCAATACCCTCTTTCGCCGCTTGGGCCATAGGGTATTGGGGGGGCGTAAACTGGTGGGTCAGCTGTGTATTGGAATCGTACTGGTTCGGCCAGGATGCAGTGTCCTACGTCGTATGGATCTTTTGACCAAAGATGTCCTGGTAGTTTATCAAACATGCTCTGTGTGTCGGGGTGGTCCTGTTTATCCATGTGGTGGTCTCTGACCACCGGGACTTCCTCATAGTTAATGCCTTCCTCTGATGAGTGTGAGATAGCATGTGCTTTGAGTGAGGGTGAGTATTCGACCTGTGGGATGTCTGTAGGTATCCAGTCTGTGGCTGTTTGGGCCTTTTTTACAAAGGGGCCCAATGATCTTGCTTCTGAGGCGGGGCCTAACAATAGGGTTATGTGGGGAACCGACTCTGGTCCCATTCTGTACCAGTAGTGTTGATCAAGGTCGAGGAATACTTCCGCTGCCACCCCTACTTCTGATATGAAAATCCTCCCTGTGCATACCCCATCAGTTTGGTCATATTTTTTGTCATCCCATTCTTCAGCAAAGGTTTCGTCAAATGGTGAGCGAGAGTAGAAGAAGGTGACATGGGGAGGGTCTTTTGGGGGGCGATAGGGATGTATGGCCTGTATCCAAGGTTTCCAAAGGGAGAACTTCCCATATAACGAATCTCTGGCCTTAGCCTCTTCCAGAGGGCGGGTCAGCAGACCCCAGTATATGGTTGTTTCTTGGAAGGCCGCTGGACTACAGGATTGTGCTAACAACATCTGGGAATGCGATGATATGGTTGCAGAACAGTTATAGAATGCACCATTGGGGAATGTGACTTTCAATCCGTCAGGGGAGCACAAGATGGAGGCATTTGCTTTTATGAGGATGTCTCTTCCTAACAGGTTAGCTGGGCACTGGGGTGAGAGGAGGTATGGGTGTTGGAATGTCTGACCAGCGATGCTAGATGGGAGTTTATGGGTAAGCGGAAGTTGTTCTATTTGTCCTGAAAACCCTACTACTGCCACTGTGTTGTGTGACGCCTGTGACTGGTACTTAGGGTATTTTAGGGTAGAATACCTTGCCCCTGAATCCACCAAAAAAGGCAGTTGTTTGTCTAACACTGTGACAGGTATGAGCGGCTCCGCTAGGCCTCTCATAGTAGGGGTTTCTAGGACCCCCTATGTTTGGTGCTGGTCCTGGTCGTATTCATAGTCTCCGAATACTAGGCACTGTTGTGGAGGGGGCTGGGTTTGGGGAAAAGCCTGTGGGGGTGCTTGTGGAGATCCTGCTGGATAATATACTCCCTGTGTTACCTGTGCGGGTTGGTAGCCTCCCCTTGCTTGTGGTCCACCTCGGACAGGACCTCCCCTTCCTCTGAATCCCCCTGTTTGTTGGGGTCTTGGGTGTGCGTAGGCCTTTACGGTACCTGCGTTTTTATCTGCTGCCAGAGCTCGGCAAGCTGCTATGTAATGGCCAGATTTTCCACAGTAGTGACAGCCGCCCTGAACTGCCGGTCCACCAGGATAGTATGGTGCCGGGGTATAGTGGCCATTAGGAACGGTGTAAGCCACCTGGGGGGCTCCCATCTGCTGGGGATGTCCATACTGTTGGACTGGGGCCATCACATATGGTTGTACTGGTGCCATTATCTGAGGGGCTGGGGTGGGAATAGGAACCGGAAGTTGGGCCAGCTGTTTCTTTCCTTTAGTTTCTTTTCCTTCCTGCTCCTGTTTGGTGGATACCGCTAGCTGAGATAGCAGTAGTTTGAGCTCTAGCTCCTCTTTCTTGGATGCTAAACTCTGCACTTTGTCTGTGGTTTTCTTGTGGTGGAACAAAACATCTTGATCTTTTCCAGGTAGGCATTGTGTGGTACGGGGTCTCTGGGTTATCTTCCATCGCGTCTTTTACAGACTTTGGTAAAGCAGCCCACACAGCTGTCTTGAACAGGTTGGCGTGCGTCTGATCACTGGCATGATGCGCCCCTGTTATGTCTCTGTACTCTCCTTCTACTCTATTCAGGAAAGCAGAACAGTCTTCCCCTGTTTTTAGGGCAAAAGTAATTGTTTTTGGCTCGGTCGGCCACTTGGTTCTGACTGCATCGCCTAGCTGGGTAATTAAAGCGGTTGTCAGCTGTACCTCATTCAGTCTTGCTCCAGTCTGAGCCCTTCTTTCCACTTCAGCTAAATCAAAAGTGTTTGTCTGATCACCTAGGATGCGGCGGAAATCTCCAAGGCATAGTGCTTGGCCAGCTCCCAGGGAGGTAAATGACCTAATCCATGGTGCCCCCCCTTGGGACAGGGGAGGCATTTGGGCGGACATGGTCCCCAAGTCTGATAGGGGACCAGGGTGTACCAACCTTTCTCCCTGAGAGGTGGTTAGCAACGGCATTTGTCTAGCGGGGGGTTCTTGGGAGGTCGGTGAGCTAGGTGGGGGGCTAGTGTCCGTCAGGTCAGTCATCAACATCTGGCTGCTAGATTCAGGTTGTCTTTCTCTTGCCCTTGCCCTGGTTACTGCTCCTGGAACATACCCAGATTCGATGATCCCTGTCATAGCTATTGTCATTGGCCTGACTGGGCCGTTCCTCCGTCTTACTGTCCCCTGTCTTGGTTTGGGAGTCCTGCCTGTGCGTCTAGGAGGAGCTGGTTCTTCCTGTTGCCCTTCATCGTCTGTATTCATTACTTCTGCCCACTGTAGTTCATCCTGCTCTTCTGCCTCCCTTGCCCTCTTTCTTTCTGCGGCCTCTGTTCTGCGTATTATGTCAGCCTCTTTCTGCCTGATATCCCCATCCCCTTCCTCCTCCCTCCTTCTGCTCTCTGCTTCCTGTTTTCTGGCGGAGGCTTCGTATTGTTCCATTTGTTGTCTCATTTTTAAGCCCAATCTTATGCTTATGTCTTCTCTGCTTAGTGAATTACGCCTTGTAGGTCGTGCCCCTGACCCAGTTCCCTTATCGTCGGTCCAGGAGCCCAGGAGGTCACTCAGTGAGTCAGGAGTTCTCCTCCCGTCTATTTCTTCGGGTCCGCCTGTTGCTCCATCTAACCAGTGTCCTCTCTGAGAGGTTTTTGGGGTGCTAGTGACCCTGTCTCTGGTTCCTTGGGCTAGTTCTGCGTCTAAATTGGCCTGAGCCAACGCCCCGTGTGTCTGGAGAGAGCCTACGTTATTTGAACCATTTGGTGAGTACCCCTCCCCCTTGGTGTGCCCCTGTCTAGGGTGTTTGGTGTCTTGGAATCTTCTGTCTGGGGATGGTCCCTGCACCATTGGTCTGGTTAAAGGTGGGGATGTCTGATTTAATCGCACCTCTCCCTCAATTTGGTAGTACCCGTCTGGGGGTCCTGCCGGTCCTGCCCTCATGGGGGTCAGTATTGCCTGGGTGAACGGTTTACAGGGGCTGTATGGGGGTGGAACTTCATGCTGTTCTCTGGGGAGCTCAGGATACAGAAGAGCTGGGGCGGTAGCGGCCGTGTATTTTTCCGGTTGGGTGGGTTCTGCTACTGCGGGGATTTTTACAGTCGGGGCTGCTATTGGCGCTACTACTAGGGGAGCTTGTGTGGCTGGAGTGGCTTTAACCTTGTCCTCCATGCGGCTAGTGGCTGAAACCATGGCATATGAGATCCTAATTAGCTGCTCTAGTTTTTCTTGTTCGTCTTGGTGTGCTTTCTTTTTTAAAAACCCTCTTCCCGGGTCTATACTTTTATGGCGGCAAAGTTCCTCCTCAAGCCCCTCTGTGGCTTTCTTGAACATTCCCTTTGTATCCTTCCCTCCTAACAACTGTCCTTTTGTATCCTTAGTTCTTTGTCTGTGTGATGTCTGTGTGATGGCAGATAATGGCATACTAACGTATGCCATTATCTGTCAATTTTCGGTACAATTTTGCTACCCCTTTTTCCCATTTTTTTTTTGTGATCCTTTTTCTCAACTTCCTTTTGTCCTTCTTCCACCCATTCTTTCCAAACCTCGCGACGTACATCTGGGATTTTGAAGCCTAACGCTTCTTCTCTCGCAAATTCGCCTTCCATTTTCTACTTTTCCTTATCTTTCTTTATTAGATTCTCTCGTTGCTAGCGTCTTTTGCTAGTCTTCTACCTTTTCTTAGATACTAGTGCCTCGCCTAGTTTTACACTGTGCTATGGCTACTGGTACAGCAACCAGGTTGACACCTTCCCTTAGATACTAGGGCCTCGCCTTAGTTTTACACTGTGCTATGGCTACTGGTACAGCGACCAGGTTGACACCTTCCCTTAGATACTAGGGCCTCGCCTTAGTTTTACACTGTGCTATGGCTACTGGTACAGCGACCAGGTTGACACCTTCCCTTAGATACTAGGGCCTCGCCTTAGTTTTACACTGTGCTATGGCTACTGGTACAGCGACCAGGTTGACACCTTCCCTTAGATACTAGGGCCTCGCCTTAGTTTTACACTGTGCTATGGCTACTGGTACAGCGACCAGGTTGACACCTTCCCTTAGATACTAGGGCCTCGCCTTAGTTTTACACTGTGCTATGGCTACTGGTACAGCGACCAGTTTGACACCTTCCCTTTGGACCGCGGCGGATCCTCATAAATTACGGGTTTCACCCGCTTCTCACCACAGATTTGTTTATGCCCTTGTTGATCTATTTAGTGCTAGTGTTGTCACGATACCAACATTTTGGTTTCGATACCGATACCAAGTCAAGAATTGCGATTCCGATTCTTTTTCGATACTTTTCTTAAAAAAAGGGAAACACGGAATATCGGCTTTAAAATTAGGAATAACATGATTTTAGCAGTCGGAACAACTAAAGCAGCAGTGTTACTAAGAACAGAAACGCCAAAGAGTCACATCTAATATAAATATATATAAAAGCATTTATTTTAATTGTGTAGCAGTGAGTTTAACATTTTGGCAGCACTGTTGAGCATTTTGAAAATGTATTTTCATGCCTCTGTGCAAGGCTTGGTCTTTCTATCTTTATAGCCACTGGTGTAAAGTAACTAAATTCATAAACTCAAGTACTGCTTGGGTACAATTTTGAGATACTTGTACTTTATTTAAGTATTTCAATGTTTCTTTTGCTACTTTGTACTTCTAATCCACTACAGTTCAGAAATAATGGTGTACTTTTCCTCCACTACATGTATTTAATCCCTTTAGTTACTTCACAGATCTGGATGAATGATGTGAAATATAGTCAAGTGTTAAATCAGACTTTAGTTCCACCTGGAGTAAATCCACCAGCTACCCTGCAGTCTACAAAGTCATTCAAACTAGCTGCACATTTACCAGCTTTGAGAACACTTTCATGATCAATCATTATAAAACATATCATATATATTATTCTGAAATGGACCAATCTGCACAATGACTACTTTTACTGTCGCTACTTTAATACTTTTACTTGAGGAACATTTTGAATGCAGTACTTTTACTGTAACAGAGTATTCCTACACTCTGGTGCTTCTAGTACAAGACCTGAGCACTTCTACTTTTACTGTCGCAACTTTAACTATATTTTGATGATAATACTTTTGTACTTTTATTTGAGGAACATTTTGATTGCAGGATTGTTCCTACATTCTGGTACTTCTACTTTAACTCAAGTACAAGACCTGGGTACTTCTACTTTTACTCAAGTACAAGATATAAAGGCTACTTATACCACCTCCGTTTATAGCCTATGAAAAAAACTAATAGAAAACGAAGGCTAAAGCTAACGTTAGCAGAAAGTGATGCTAGTTTGCTAGTTAAGTTTGCTCAACGATAATATTGCGACAGAAAAACTTTTCAGTGCACATCACGCTCTGCTCCGACAGGAAGCTCTGCTCTGAACACCTGAACGGCCGTTCACAGACTTCTGGCGTCTTTTTTGTCAACAAGCCGAGGCGCAGCGGCAGTTGCACTCCCACTTGCAGCCATGCTTCTCGTTTTCTCACATGCTCTGGCAGCTAGCGCGTGGCCGCGTGCAAGAGAGAGGGGAGGGACTTAGAACATGCTTGAGAGGAGCGGGACAGCAGGCACGGCTGCAGTGCAAGGAGTGGAAGCAGAGCGCTGAACACACACGGCTCTTATTAAACGGCGTTTTTTCACGGGAGTACTTTTCCCCGTCATTCTTAAAGTACCGATACTAATGAAACGGAGGAATCGTACCGTTTTTAACGGCAGGGTATCGCGGTACCTTTCAAGTATCGGTACACCGTGCAACACTATTTAGTGCACACAATTGTATTTACGTTTTATCTTTACTTTTAAGCTGAGACAATTATTTCTGCCATTTTCACACAATCCTAAAATGTAGTGGTATTTCAAACACATCTATTTGTTGTAACAGGCAGATGCTTACCTTGATTCTGAGTTACCCGGGTTTTTGATTGTGTGAGATGGTTTCTTGTAAAAGCCGTAAACTCAATGTTTTTTGGTGTCCTCTCAGAAAGTCATCGGTGTCCAGACTACCCGCTCTAGACCATCACGTCGGGGTCACCAAGCTGTTGGAGTCTACCGGACCAGGTCCGTCCTCCGCGCAGATCGTTTGATATGGCCAGAGCGGGGTCGCCGTCCGGATCCGCCGATGACCTTTCTTAGTTCTGAGGGAAAAGGAATTGTGTCCTTCGACACTATTCTCTGTTAGCTGTACAAAAACTAGACTTTGCACTCCAATGGATTGTTTCTTCAAATAAGCACTTTATTACACAGTTCAACAAAGATATATCAATCCGATACTATACCACAAAGCGCTTTGGACTCCTTCTTGAGTTCTCACCGTGACAGGCTCGTCAGTGTAAGATCCCAGTTGAAGTGAGCCTCGAATCCTGAATATATCTTGTTCTTTATAGTATTTGCTGTGAAGCCCCCACCTTTGGTGCTCTCTCTTGCTGTAATCTGCCTTTTCTGCCCAGCAACACTCAGTTTTAGCCAAGGTCAGGACCATGGCCCTACTCCCTCTTCCTAATTTCGATGTGTTCTTTATTACCTGCTTTAACTGGTTTTTGCTCACAAGACAGTTGCGCCTTTTGAAGGTCGGGGCCACACATACTGTAACATGGTGTTCTAGTCCTTGAAGATAACAGGATGTAGCCGGCCAACTGCTGAGGCATCTCAGCAGTAAGCTTTAACACATTACTTTTCCACTCAGACAGCTCAATGTTTTTAGCGTTTCCAGTACAGGATTTACTACATCTTATATTCACGTTACTTTTGCCTTATATGATCCTTCAGGTTGTTGGTGTTACACCAGTCTGTCAGATGTTTCACCTCCTCCCTGTAGGCCTGTTCGTTGTTGTCCCTGATGAGTCCCACCACTGCTGTATCGTCCGCGTACTTTATGATGTGGTTGGTACTGAACCTGGAGCATAAGCATAAGCGCTATCGATAAAAGTAGTAGTACCGTTAAAGCCTTAACGATACCCATCCCTATGTGGATGTCAGTTCTACACACATTCTGAGGCCGCCGTGCCTATGTTTTTTGTTTTCACTGCTAATTTATGCTTATGTTCTATTCGTGCATTAAAAAATCATTAATGAAGTTTCAGCTCAGACCCCACGCTTAATATGTCTCCCCCTGGCCCACCTACATTTCTCCAGGCCCACCCACACACTAATTCCTGGCTACGCCACTGGTCTCAGCCAAACCTTCACCACTCCTCGCAGTCTGTCCATCATCCGCAGCAGCCGGAACAGCAGCAGTATTGGCTTTGCTACTACACATCTTTCCTTCGTCTGCTTTCCCCTTCTTCCTCCTTCCGTCTCCTCCACCATCCATGTCATCCGCGTCAGCTGCTCTCTTTGTAGCAGCCGCCACAAACACCGCCGCGACGGCAGCCACAGCTTCCTCGTTTATCCTGCTCCCTGCCTTATCACGTATATCCTCTTCTTCACTCTCTTCCTGACTTCCACCCTCCTCTTTCTCCGTTCCATTCTCCGCTGTGTTTTCCGCCTGGGCACTTTCACTCCCCCTGGCTCCGCTCGCCCCCTCCTCTTGCGTTACACAGTCCCGAGCATAGTGTCCCTGCTTGGCACATTTATGGCATCTAAACTCAGGGCATTCTTTGTATAAATGCCCTGGCCTTATGCACATCCTGCAGACCGGTACCTGCTTGTCGTGAATCACCCTGAAGTATTCTGGCCCCTCTAGAGTCACGAACCTTGTGGAGTACGGAAGTGACTGCACTTCCTTATTGAACTCCACTCTCAGAAACCTCGTCCCATCAACCACATCAGTGCCGGGCCACATTCTTCTCTTAATTGCCGAGACAGGTAGAACCCCCCACATTGCCAATCTGCCTTTAATTGTAGTGTCCAATATATACGAAGGTATATTTAGAAATGACACCGTGAGTTCTTTTGCCATGCAGTCTCTGCCCCGCACCATAGCCCCATTGATTCTTATTCCATCCAACAGTTTATGTTTTCCTTTTTCTTCAGCCATTGTCACTTTGTATAGCCCATCTCCTTTAACCCGACATCCCATCACAATCCCACATTCTTTCTTAACTCCTTTTAGCAGATCCATCACAAATACCACTGCTTTTCCACCCTCCACTGCCACCGTCACTGTCGGTTCCTTTTTATATTTCTCCTCCTCCACAATCAACTCAAACTCCTCTCTCACCTCCTTTTGTTTTCCTACTCCTGTTTTTCCCTTTTGTCCATTCACATTTTCGTTGTCATTGTCCTTTCCTTTTTCATTCACAGATGTCCCGTCCTTCTCCGCACTTTGCTGTAATGAGTCAATGTCCGTGATCCGTGACGCAGTTGATAAATCTATTCCCGTTTTCTTTGCCAGTTTATCCATCCGATCGAAAAAACACACAGGTCGGGGAAACCCCTAGCCAGCAAGGCTGTTTGGGGGGGACTCAGAACAAAAAAAAACACAACTATAAGTTTGACGAAACAAAAGAGATCCACAAAACAAACAATTGACTTCCTTCCTCCTGAGACCAAAGTCACGCACGTCCTCTCACAGACCAAGCCCCTACTGACTGAGCCACTGTCCTCATGGATGGCAGCTCCGTCCTGGTGATGTGCTTTGCAGTTTTCACCACCCTCTGTAAAGTCTTACGGATATGTTGCAACTGCCGTACCAGGCCAGGATACTCTCTATCGTGCACCTGTAGAAGTTGCAGAGTACCCTGGAGTCCATGTTGAACCTCCTCAGCCTGCGGAGGAAAAAGAGCCGCTGTTTTGGCGATGGTGTTAGTTTGATGAGTCCATGTCAAGTCCTCAGTGATGAGTCCATGTCAGGTCCTCAGTGATGTGGACCCCGAGGAACCTGAAGCTGCTGACTCTCCACGTAGTCCCATTGATTGTGATGGGGGTGTGTCCCTCTCTCTGCTGCTTCCTGTAATCCACAATCAGCTCCTTGGTTTTGCTGATGTTGAGATGGAGGTTGTTATCCTGGCACCAAGATGTCAGGTTTTCGACCTCCTCTCTGTACGCCGTCTCGTGGCCGTCGATGATCTGTCCGATGACGGTCGTGTCGACAGCAAACTTCACGATGGTGTTGGAGCTATGTGTGGCCACGCAGTCGTGTGTGAATAGGGGGTAGAGGAGAGGGCTGAGCACGCAGCCTTGAGGGGCTCCGGTGTTGAGGATCAGCGTGGAGGATGTGATGTTTCCCACCCACACTGCATTGGCTCTGCCTGTCAGGAAGTTCAGGATCCAATCACAGAGGGCGCTGTTGAGCCCGAGGTCTCTGAACTTGATGACCAGCTTGGTGGGCAAAATGGTGTTGAAAGCCGGTCATCCCGGAGATAAGAAAAAAAGGAGAAACAAAACAATAAAAATAAAGGATAAAAAAAACCCTAATCTAACGAGTTGACAGCAGGGTACAAAAAGGAGTACCTTATTCCAGCTTCCCCTTAGTATTTTGAGGGTGTTCGCGACTCCTCCCTCTTTCTCACACCTGCCGTGGAGAAATCCTGGGTAAAGGACACATTGCACCCGTCGATATTCATGGGGCCTCTGCTTTTCGGTGCAGCAGCCTCGCCAGAACGGCCCTCTGGACCCTATTTACCGGCGCGTCTCATTGGTGCTCCCGTGCGGTGAGCTCTCTCATTCTTGATCCGGTCCGTTTGCATCCCCAGGGCCCAGTAGTTCAAAACTTTTAATCTCAATCAGATCCGACCATATTTTGAAATCCCATTTTTTTTTTTTTCTCCATGGGAGCCTGCCTGCAGACCTCCACTCTCAGGACAGTTCCGGTGCAGACCTCCACTCTCAGGACACCTCCACTGTCAGTACAGGAAGTGACGATTCTGACGCGTTTTTTTCCCGCCCACCGAAGGACTCGTTTGATGGAAGTTTTCAAATCACAATGGAGACTCATCACGGAGGTGATGAGTCCGACCACTGTGCACTTTGGGTCGGCCTTGGTCAAGCCCTCTTGACCCCCCAGCCTGGTTCTCGTAAAAGTTTTTTGCTCAAATAACACCATGGAGATATTTAACGGGAGTTGACAGGGGACTCTGCCCTCCTCACGAGTGCCTATTTTCGGACACTTTTTTCCACTTTTCCCCGGTTTTATTATTTTTTAGGTTATTTCACCCGGTTTCTACCGGGGACATTGCCCGGTCTCGGGTGTCGCCCCACGGCCTGTGTCCAGCCCCCCCCCCACACTCATCCATATATTAACTATGAATTATTAATTAATATGTCGGAGGGCCTCCGACCCGGCCGATATGAAGCGTGACCAACAAGACGCACCGTCCACCGTATTTTTATATATATCTATATACTTTATGTATATAATAAGTGTCACGATCCGATTTTATTTTGTATTTGCGTGCATTTCCTGTTTGGAAAGTGGCACTGTACTGATAGTGGTGATTTTATTTTGGAATTCTTAGCGTGCACTTCCTGTACTGACAGTGGAGGTGTCCTGAGAGTGGAGGTCTGCACCGGAACTGTCCTGAGAGTGGAGGTCTGCAGGCAGACCCCTCTCATTTTTTCTGATCCAGGATCAGACAACTCGGCCAGATTTTGTCCCAGTATTTCAAAGCAATTCAGGATAGGATCACCCTGATCCAGATTACGACTTTTCAAGATTACTAGATCCTGAATATCAGTGCTTTAATCCTACCAATCTCCATCTAGTGGATATGAAAAAGTATACAAGGAAGACCACATTGCAGAGACATCTATAATGTCTAATGATATTTTTAAATACATAAAGGACATAAAATCATAATGGAATTGTAATTTAAAAAAAAATACTCCCACTAGGGTAACAAAAAAACATTAATTCAAAGGCAGCTGGATCATCTTGGTGTGCTTTGAGGAGCTGAATTCTAAGTGAGGTTTCCGTTTGCTGAAGCTGGCACAGCTGTATTTGTTCTTTGGCCAGACGGATCTGCATCTCTGCCCTCTCCGTTTCACGTCTCAGCAGTGTTTCGTAGGCATCATCCCTCTGCTCTGGTTGTCTGGTGCGCTTGCATTTTCTAACCCTTTAAAACAGGGGTGCCCAACCAGTCGATCATGATCGACCGGTCGATCGCAGAGAGATTCCCAGTCGATCGCGAGATGTGTCTAAAAATAGAACAACAATATTCTGTTATCGTTAATGTCCTATAACATAATCTTCCCGTGCCAGAATAATGCACTTGAACGCACCAAAGCTTTGTGATTGGCTGGCGTGACCCCATGTGTGGGGGCGTGGCTGGTGGGGAGTGGGCACTATTTCGCTGACGTTCTCCGTGTCAACAGGAATGACAGTCTGCACACAAACAAGACCGCAATTATGGCAGAAGCAAAAAAGCCCAAAATATATAATTTTCACTCCGAGTGGGAGGATGATCATTTTTGTATCTATTCCAATTCAAAGTCCATCTGTCTCATCTGCAATGCGAGCGTGGCTTTATCGAAGAAGGGTAATTTAGGAGCGGCATTTCAAAACAGTGCACAAACGCTACGAGACGGAATTCCCTCCTAATTCTGCCCTACGCTCCAAAAGGGGAGGGGCCTGAGAGGACAGCTAAATGCACAGCAGTCCATTTTCACCAGGCCCAACAACAAGAGCAAGGCTGCTACCATAGCATCTTATCGTGTCAGTCACGTTCTTGAGGAACATATTAAGTCTTTCAAAGACGGCGAAGTTGTGAAAGAAGCTTTCTTGGAGGCTGCCGACGCGCTTTTTGGGGGACAGTAAAAATAACAAGCATTTCAACAGGTTTTTGATATAATAAAAACTCAAGTTAGATACCGTTATTAATCAGCTGTAAGTTTTAATTTGTTTAAACTTATTCATTATAATTATTGTACAAAATGGTATAATAATGCAAACTTAAATTGATTATAGTCTATTATCAATTCAGGTTAAGAAACTAGTGTTGCTCGCATCCTATTTTAAAAGGCATTTCTTTTTATACTCGACTAAAATGCAACAAAAAAAGGGTTTGATTCTATTAATTTTGTCTTTTATTGCACTTTGGCAGCAGATTCCTGTGTAGCTTCAGATCTGAGTTGTCTTATTAGTAAGCCTCATTTATACTTTTGTAGCAACACTTTTTTATATAATGGCAAAGAAAGGGTTCAGAGTCTTTTCTTTTTTTCCTGTGTCATATGTGGCAGCACTGTTCAATGTTTCTTAAACATTACCCACTGTAGTATGTGACGTGTGAATAAACTCCAACTCTGTATCAACAACACTGCTGTGTAACTTCAGTTAAATACTTTTATGTGTGTAGATTAGAAAGAGGTAAAATAAAGGATCTGCAGTATTTTATGGAGTATTAAAGTTCAGTTTTATACAAGTAGTGTGTATTTACCTGGCAGTAGGCTGTCAGTAATGGCTACGCCTCTCTAATTGGACTGGTAGATCTCGGCAGACTGGCAACTTTAAAAGTAGCTCTCGGTTCAAAAAAGGTTGGGCACCCCTGCTTTAAAACAATATAAAAATACTGTCTTACACGTAAGTTAAATCATTGTTCAAGTGAGGCAGATATTAAATGTAGGCTAGCTAACAAGAGCTCAAATCAAACTAACACACCATGTGACACAAAGTGCATTAGATGCAGAAATGAATTAAACATCATTTAAATACTGTGCAAAGGCAAGACGTAACTCACCAGAGTAGTGCGGCCAAAAAAAAGGATCATGATTCCGCAGTGAGAGCACAGTGGGCAAAGTATTCTTAAAAGTCTGAGCGATTTCAACCGAGGCGAGGAGCTAATGGCGGACTCTGGTGAAGGCATGGGTGAGAGAACGTCTAGGCACGTCGGGGGCGGAGCACATACGTGATGACGTCAGACCAGCGTCAGACCGATTCAGTAAAAATGTTTGAGTACTATCACCAATATGACCCAAAGTGGTTGAACACTGTATACACAATATTAAAAATCAGTTCATAGTCATCAGAACATTTGCGGTGAATTAACTTTTTAAAACAACCCATTTTCTCTCAGAAGCTTGTAATGTTCGGTCTTACGGCCCGTCCACACACCAGCGTTAAAAAAAAATCTTGAAAATCTTGGAAGTGGGTGTGTATGAAAGCTTGGGGATTTTTTGCAAGCAACGCGACCAACAACCAATCACATGAATCTCCCGTCCCCGACATACAATGTAATAGCAATGTTAAAACGGAAGTAAACTGGATATAAAATCCCCACACAAGCGAAAACCTACCAGTTTCACCCACCGTCTCTGCCACCTCCCTCCATGCCTGGTTCCTCCGGTTTGTATCCCGGTAAGTTATTAGCGACTGGTCACAAAGAACCGGGTGATTTGCTACCGCAATAACTAATTTCTCCTCCATTTTCAGGAATATAGAAAAGGAACTGCGGTCAGGCTCTCCCAGGAAGTGCGCCGGACTCGGATGAAAATATTCGTGGTGGCCAAACGGCGGTACTACACTTCCGTTTGGTTGCCAGGCCCGGAAACACTTTTTCCCATTGACTTACATGGGGAAAGAGTGGTCTGTAAATCGTTGGATAATTTTTTTTTAAACTAAATTAACTACCCAGTATGAACACTTGTATAGCCCTTATTAAAAACATTCGTTCCTCAAGTTGTAAAAATGTGCTAATAACGTTATTCTGAGAGTTATTTCCCTCTGCATTATGAACACGCATCTAACCCACGGGACCGCGCCGCCCTGCACATTCATGTTACGTGTTCAGCACTACATGCGTTTATCTTTACCCATGGATGCACAATAAGAATAAGATATATTGCACATGTTTGCTGTAATTCATAATTTGTAAAATATTATACTACATGGGCTGTATGATGTACATCTTGTACCGTAAATGTTGTATTAAATAACGTTAATATTACCGACGTAGATTAACATCCCTGTAGCTTCTTATTGCACTAAATATATATATACCAGAGATCTTCACAAGTCTTTTTTTGCAAGTCCAAGTCAAGTCTCAAGTCTTTGGTCACGAGTCCAAGTCAAGTCTTTGTCGGGTGAGACTTGATCAAGTCTCAAGTCTTTGGTCACGAGTCCAAGTCAAGTCTCAAGTCTCTAAAAAAATAAAAGTCTCATGTCTCTTCTGGTTGTAATAAGCCTTCTATCGTCTCCTGCTATCCAGTCTGTTAAGAATACTGCACAGCTCTATACTGCACCTCTGCAACCGTATTGTTTAATTACACTGGGTCTCTAATGACATCTTTTAAGTCTACTATAAATAAACATATTCCTCTATCCTCTCACTCAAACCCAGTGTAATGGTAACCTGATAAACCTGTAACATTAACGTTACGTGGTCAACAATAAACCTGTAACCTGCCTATAAACCGACAGATGTATTTATGTATGTAACTTTTTCTACGTTTAACGTTAGCCAGTAGATGGTGGCAGCGGAACGTAATGATTAACGTTACCGACCTTTTTTATGTCATGTCAAGAGTTGGATGTCAACGCCACTCAACTCAAACAAGTGTGACAAGCAATTCACTAATCTTTTCAAATATTCAGTTACAAAGCTAGTAGCAAGCTAAGTTAACATTACATAGCTGATGCTGAGCTAAACATGTTTGCTAACCATCCATGCGTTAATGTGACTGACCTCTCCGGGTGAGTTTTCAAGTGACTGATGAAATTCGACGTTGTTGCGCCAGCATCCTTGATTTTGATATTGCAGACTTTGCAGTGTACGCTCCTTTTGTTGGTGCCGCTGGCGTTTTGTTCGAAGTTTTTGTAGTTGAACCTAATTACAAGCGGTACAGCCGCAGGTGGCATTGTGTTACTACGAGGTAGTAACAGAGGCGCGCACGTCTGCGTAATGAGCCCGGCTAAAGTAGCTGGATGGCCTACCTGCCTGTCAGCCTTCCATCTGGGCACACATTTATCTCGTGCCCTCATTGGTCATGTGTGCGTTCGTGTGTGTTGGAGGAGGTGGGCTCTATAAGGAAGTAGCAGCCTCTAGCAGATTATCTCCGGTTGTGTATTTTCAAATTCTAGCGATCTCGAGCCGGTTTCTCTCAAATGTACCTACCCCACCTTTAATACGCCAAAAATAGAAAACACAATGATTGTTCACGAGTCCCAACACACGAGTCCAAGTCGAGTCTGAAGTCTTTTGGTCACGAGTCCAAGTCAAGTCTGAAGTCTCTGTGTGTGCGACTTAAGTGCGACTCGAGTCCGAGTCACAGACTCGAGTCCCCATCTCTGATATATACACATATATATATATATATATATATACATATATATTGGGGCTGTCAGTCGATTAAAATATTGAATCGCGATTAATCGCATGATTGTCCATAGTTAAGCGTGATTAATCGCAAAGTAATTGCAAATTTTTTATCTGTTCTAAATGTACCTTAGAGGAATATTTTTCAAGTTTTTAATACTCTTATCAACATATGAGTGGACAAATATGCTTTATGCTAATGTTTATGATCATTTGAACAATGACAAATATTCTCATGAATATTAAACACAACAACCTCTGAACATTACAAATATTCGCCTCAATTTAACCTGGAACCTCTCATACAATACAAAGTGTGTGTGCGTGTGTGTGCGCGTGTGTGTGTGTGTGCGTGAGTGATGGAACGCTATGTGCAACTCAAGGCATATGCTCGAACGGGAGCTGCCTGGACGCTGCGATCATGTTGCGCGCACTATCCGTGCTGAGTGTGCTGACTTTTCGTACAATGTCCCACTGTCTGGCTACCTGCATAAAGTCAAGTGCTCGGCGCAGTTGTGGCGAAATGTCGCTCCTCTGTTCTCATTTAAACAGCTCCTTATATCCGTTAGCGCAGCTAGCTAGCACCAGATGCTAACAACAACAATGCACGTAAGGTCTCTCTCTCGCTCGCTCGGGCCACACATACACACACCCTCCCGGTCCTCCCGATGGCCAGTCGGTGCCTGCCGGTGAGCGTGGAAGTGTGGTCTGCTGCAAGCGGGCAGCAGGAGCGGGGCTGTCGGCATCATTTTGTAGATGGTATTTTAAACTCGATGCGCTCTGAAACTACGGGGCGGCCGAGGAAAAAAATGCGTTAATCGCGTTAAAATAATTTGTGGCGTTAATTTGTGGCGTTAATTTGCGTTAACGCGTTATTATATATATACATATGTGTGTGTGTGTGTATATATATATATATATATATACTAGGGCCGTCAAACGATTAAAAATTGTAATAAGATTAATCACAGCTTAAAAATGTATTAATCATGATTAATCACCATTCGAACTATGTCCAAAATATGCCATTTCTTTATGTATATTGTTGTGGGAATGGAAAGATAAATGAAAGAAGGCGGATATATACATTTAACATTATTATAACATTTTGCTGCGTGTCAAAATGAAAGACAGCCCACACACATATCAATCATCAAACCGTGGGGTCTTAATTCATTACGTGTTGATTTCTATCAACGGGGAGTACTTCAGGAAAGTCGACGGGGGGGGGCTAGTGGAGTACTTCGTGACCACAGAGTGTGAAGGTTGTGATCAGCTGCTTTAGCGCAGTTCTCCAGTGAAGGGGGGGGAGTCTCCCTCCGCAGCCGGTTGGCGTAGTTTTGGCACAATTCCGTTGTACAGACCGACGTTAACAGCAGCCCTGTCTGTGCACACGGAGACCGACTCTGTCGTCCGGTGGTCTAACCGCCTTCTGGAAAAGCTTCACAAGTACGTCGGTACGCAAATGTACTTTGTGACACAAGTGACGGTACGCATTTCAGATTACGCACATAACCTGCGTACCAGTTATGTGCACCCCTGTACTACAGCAAAAGTATTCTCCTTCGGGACTTCCTGCAACAACACCACGCCGTTATCTTGATTCTGGTTGGCCAGAAGAACTTATCAAAGATGTTCTATTGAGAAGACGATCACTACGTGACAACAGTTTTCAAAACCGTTTCTGGTCTTCGGTATTTCCAGACAAGTGGCTACTGAAATCAATCTTACTAACTGTTGTCTGTGCAATTTACTCCGCGAGTTGGCAGACTTTATTTTGCTTACTTTAACATCATTTTTCATGGTGGGGCTAAGCCATTTCTTGGTATGGGTGTAGCCTACCCCAGCCATACCCTGGCTCTGCCACTGGTGGGATGTATGGGGCGGGCCATTCTGCACATGCGTTAAATGCGTTAAATATTGTAACGCTATTAATTCAAAAAATTAATTACCGCCGTTAACGCGATCGTTTTGACAGCATTAATATATACATGTATATGTGTATATGTGTATATATATATATATATATATATATATATATATATCAGGGTTTCCGCTAGGATTTTTTCTCGCCGGTCAAATGTCCGGGCAGAATTTATTTTACCGGACAAATTTGAAACTTACCGGTCATATTTCAATAATAATAATAAGAGTTGTGTAGCAGAGTTTCCGTAAGCAGGTAATTTACCTGCATTGCTGATGTTTAAAACTCAGTTCACGGGGCTCATTTTTATATTGCTTCAGTTTATAATCGTAACAGATCGAAACAATTCAGATTAATTTTTCAATAAATGATTCCACAAACAACAAACAACATAATTATTACATTCAAACAAACTACTTGTAGTAGATAACGTACATTATTCTGAAGTTTACATCAACTTTGAATAATAACACGGGAGAAACGGATCCTCTCTTTTCCCCTCTCTCTCCCTCTCTCTCCTGACAGCCCGTCAGTTTCTCAAGCAGCTCCTGCAGCTCGCTAAACAGAGGGCGGGGCTTCAGGTGATCCTGCAGAGCTGCGTGTCTCGGTCAGACTCAGCAGCTGATCTGATCTCTCTCTCGCGTCCGGTTACACTTCACCCGCGTTTATGTCCATATCGATCAGATCCAGCTCTCCTGATCGGCCTTTATCTATAAAGCACCGATCAAACTATTAAGAGTGAATATCGGCCGATAATGACCGGCGGCCGATCGATCGGAGCCTCCCTAATTATTACCAGACATTTTGACTGTCAGGTTTTGAATTTACCGGTTTTTTATAAATTTTACCAGCTAAAAACCGGTAAATACTGGCTAACGGAAACCCTGATATATATATATATGTATATGTGTATATATTAATGCTGTCAAAATCCCCATCCTCCCGGAACCGTCCCTAAATACAATCTAACAGTCCCGAAATTAATGTGGACAGTCCCGAATTTAAAATGTTAGTTTTTCTACATTATCATTAGTTAAAATCATTCAAAGTGACCTTTAACATAAATAAAACATCATACAAATCATTAGATGATAATTCATCAACCTTTTTAATTGAGTAAATCATTCAATCACATAAACAAAGGCCAAATATATTTAAACAAACACACAAATGAGAAAATTACTCTAATATTGAATACAATCAAGTCCCATCCAATTAACAAACAAAATCCAACACGCTGTCCTGAAGACAGAACCCAGAGTAACCACTAACCCGGATGACAGTCTGTAACACAGTCAGGAGACCTTTGCGAACGGCCCCGCCCCTTCGCACACAGACGGGAGTGAGAGATCTCGTCTGGATTGGAAAGCTCGAAAATACATCATAGACGCATGTTGTAGTCTTATTGCATATTAGAAACGGAGTTGGCGAAACTAAAACTGTGATATAATGTGTATGTAGCAATAATACATATAACATATATTTTTTAAATGTCTCCAGTACCGATAAGAAGTCCGATAATGTCGGGGCTTAACGTTACCACTGTCTTTAATAATTCCGGCCCGGGGCCCGTTTAATACCGGGGCTCGGTACCCATCCCTACATGGGGAGAGGCGCAGCATATTGCTAAGGACTAAATACGATGGAGGGTTCTCTTCTCAGCCTTATTACCCATAGGGGATGAAAAGGAGTAAGTAAATAAAGAGGCCGGTGCTCCAGGGTCTGGTTCTGCTGTGCGTTTTTGTGATGTAACGGTAAAACATTTCAGAATTCCTCCACGGTATACCGTTGTACATCACTCAACCCGCGAAATACACACACTCAGTACATAGCTAGACCCGCGAATTTGCGGGCCAGGAATTCGCGGGCACAGCCAGCTGGGCGGCTGGCTGACAGCCAGCGGCACAGCTGTAGCTACATGTGTGTGTATTTTGCGGGTTTCTAAATGTTTTGTGCGTGTGTGTTTATGTTGACAAGATAACCCCAGTGAGATCTTAGTGAACTGTTCATGAACTTGTCATGAAAAGTTCATGAAATATCAGTGAACCATATTCATGAACAGCTCATAAACAGCTCATAACAAAGTTGATGAACTGTTCATGAAAGTGTCATGAACATTAAATGGCACTAGGGCAGTTCATGAACTACTCATTAAACTCCTGTGCTGGAATGGTTCATGAACAATTCATGGGATATGGTTTTAGGCAGGTTCATGAACAATTCATGAAATGGAGTTTTCAGTGAGTGTGTAGGGATATTCAGTTTTCAACCAAGAACATTTCAAGAATTGTTCATGAACATATAAAGAACTGTTCATAACAACTTCATGAACCATTCATGAACAGTTCATACCCAGTCGCTGAATATAATTCAATGGCTGGCTATGAACTGTTCATGAACTGTTCATGTACATGAACTGTTCATGAACCATTGCCTGTGGGTCAATTGGCAACCATAGAAAACAACAATTATGTCAATCACAATGGAACTTTACTCAAATTAACAAACAAACAAACATACATGTATACAGGTGGAGCACTACAATTAATCCTATCACTATTTGAAGCAGTTCTTGACACTCAGCTGCACAAAAAATGTTGTTACGGGTCCCAAAAGCTTGGGTACCACAGCAACAATAAATGATTTCTGTAGAAAACAGAAAAGTGCAGCAGCAATAATTATACACAGGATCCAGTTGATCGTCTGGAATGCTTCTTATTCAAAATTCAAAGTACACAGTTACATTCAAATAGCTGAACTTTACAAACATCACATTTCTCCATTTAAGTTATCTGTCTGTCACAGTCAATTACTGTATCTCAAGGAGAAATTCAACATAGTCAATATAAATTATTACATTACATTGCATTTAGCTGACGCTTTTATCCAAAGCGACTTACAATAAGTGCGTTCGACCAACAAAATACAAACTTGAAGAAAACAGAATCATATAAGTACATCAGGTTTCATAGAACAAAAACATTTCAAGTGCTACTCAACTGGCTTTAGGTAAGCCAGTCCATAAGTGCTTAGTTAATAGTTCTATTGCTCGAAGTGGAGTCGAAAGAGATGAGTTTTCAGTCTGCGCCGGAAGGTGTGTAAGCTTTCTGCTGTCCTGATGTCAATGGGGAGCTCATTCCACCATTTTGGAGCCAGGATAGCAAACCCACATGTTTTTGCTGATGGGAACTTGGGTCCCCTTCGCAGCGAGGGTGCAGCGAGCCGTTTGGTTGATGCAGAGCGGAGTGCACGTGCTGGGGTGTACGGTTTAACCATGTCCTGGATGTAGGAAGGGCCAGATCCATTCGCAGCATGGTACGCAAGTACCATGGTCTTGAAGTGGATTCTAGCAGTTACTGGAAGCCAGTGAAGGGAGCGGAGGAGCGGCGTGGTGTGGGAGAATTTAGGAAGGTTGAAGACCAGACGAGCCGCTGCATTCTGGATGAGCTGCAGAGGTCGGATGGCACATGCAGGTAGACCAGCCAGGAGGGAGTTGCAGTAGTTTAGGCGTGAGATGATGAGAGCCTGGACCTGCGTCGCTTTCTGGGTCAGCTGGGGACGCATCCTCCTGATGTTGTAAAGCGTGTATCTGCAGCAGCGGGTTGTAGCAGCTATGTTTGCAGTGAAGGACAAGTTGTTATCTATAAACACATAACGCTATCAAATAATACTTTCTATCAATATATCTATCTTTACCAAATATAACATATTATGGAGATCACAAAAATACACTGTCAATGTTAATAAACAAAAAACAAGGCAATGTGCCTGCAAGACTGCACTCAGGTAAACAAAACATATTACCCGTGCGCAGCAGCTAACCTGCCTGCGAGCCTTCGCTCAGGTCACATTTACCCAAGCGCGGCTGAAGCCCGCGAAAATGGCATCTATTGTTGCCGACAGTTTAGTATTTTTAAAATACCGTTACTATGTCAAACATGCTCAAAACCTTCTGACACACTCTCCTAAACATCTCCAACATCATATCTAATTCACACAAGTTGACATCGATCATTTTCATTATGTACTGACCTGTAGAAAACAGAAAAGTGGAGCAGCAATAATTATACACAGGATCCGGTTGATCGTCTGGATTGCTTCTGAGGAGGGGGCGGAAGTGTCCCCCCTAAAATAACCCAGATGTCACCGCTCACCTGCCAAAGGTTCCACCTTGGCGCTTCTTACTCGTACTGCTTCTCAAACAGTACAGATAAACCATAAAATGATATGAATGTCACCAAAATAAATACAGATAATGTTCAGTTTCAAATTCACTATTGTTTTGTTAGATTAAAAGTTTTAAAAAAGAAAGAAATGTTCAAATAGTAGATGAATATTCAAGAGGTCTTTAAAAACATCACACTGATCATCAAAAGTTCATAAAATCCTCATGAATATTCCAAAATATTCTGAACTTGCCACAATCATCCAAAATTCATGAAATGCTCATAGTCATGAAAAGTTCATGAAATACTCATGCACACTTTTTGGGGTTTTAATTATAATGTTGTGATTGGCTGGATCATGAAAAGTTCATAAATTGCTCATAAAAGTCTGTCATGAGCAAAACAGGAACTTTATATGAATGAACAATGTTCATAAAAATGTCATGAACTGCTCTTTAAAATGGTTCATGAGCATTTTAAGAATTTTGGTTCATGAACATGACAAGTGAACATATGAGTTGTTCATGAATGTTTCATGAGTGCTCATGAACAGCTCATACAGTCATGAACTCCATCTCGCAGGGGAACTGTGTGCTACACAAAACGTGCAGTCAGTTTCATTTTCATCGCCGTTTGTAGTAGAGTTAGCAGGGTATTTTTATTTGAACTCTCGTCCCAAATTCGTCCCAAAATTATTTTGTATCCTCCCTGACACTATTTTTTTCGGCCCCCCGACGACGGGACGTCCTTAAGCTCGAGCCCTGGTTGCTTGGATATCACTAGATCCTGTTACAGCGTAATATAAAGGTACATAACGATTGATGTGCAAATTAGCATAATTACTAGCTAGCTGCTAACTGCCGCCTCGTTATTATCAAATCCATCTTAATAACAAACCATTACCATGCTGTCATGAACGTGCGGTGCTGTTACGTGTACGCAAATTGACGTGCTTGATGTGAACGAGCATTTTGGGGGGCATGGATAAAGTTGCGCATGCGCTATGAGCACACATACTGGTACTTCTCAGGCATGACGGGTAATCTGTGACGTTTCGCTCTCTCAAAAGTTGGGCCATTTTGTCATCATGCGCCAATGAGCAACTCTCATAGGAATGAATGAGGCCCGCCTCCCACGCTGTATCCAGTTCTTATTATACATTGTTATGCCGTGTTCGTTATTCTCGCGTCCAGGTAAGAAGCTTAAAAAGGAGACTAAATGGAGTCTCTGAGAAGGTTCAAAATTGGTACTTTAATTAATAAAAAGCCCGGTAATGTTACAAACAGGATATTGTTCAGTCAGGAGAGAAAGTATGCAGCTTCCTCTCCCAGGTGCTGGCCGTGCAGAAGAGAGCTTACAAGCATTCGTCCTTCCCTCTTGCTGGCTGTTTGCTCCTCCTCTCTGGGAGCTGTAGTGCCGTAGGGGACTTTGAAGGAGTTGGTACTACTTTTCTCCGCGCCGTTCCTATGAGCTTGCTTTAAAAGAAGGAACACTCAAAACAACCAGGACGAGGGTTAAACAAAAATCTGTTTTAATCATAAAAGGTAATAATGCAATACCATATAATACATTACCATACAAAGCCATATCATATGCGTAATGTCAGGAGTATGCCTACTCCTGGCCTTGTTCACGGGCTGCCCCGACCTCCCGGTCCGGGCCGCGAGAGAAGAGAGGGGGAACAACAAGTTGCATGTCCCAAAACCAACAGAAAGGGGTGGAGTTTCATTTGGGAGATACCAAAACGCTGTCTCACAGGGAATCAGCGCGGGCAGCTATGAAAGCCACAGGTGTTGGGAAGGCCTGCAGGATGCACATCATTAAAATCAGGGAAAATGTCCCTCCCAATTTGCAAAGAATATCGATGGTTTAACCCAGAAAAACACTCTAAGGGATAATCTTTTCACTCAAAACAGAAATCACCATTAATTCTGCATCTTCCTTCTTCACAAATAGCTTAAAATACTTTTTTGATAAACAGGTAAAAAGTCAAAGAAAAAGACTATTGCGCTAATCTACTTTTAAGAAAAAGGGAACATTGTTTCAGGAATCTATAAAAAAACCTCTCTATATTAGAGAGGGAAAATGTACTTTTTGTTCCTTCAACTATTAACACACAGGAATGTATAAACCCACACGTATACTATTCAAGATATGTAGACTTCCCTGAAACATGACATGCTAGAGATCTTAAGCAGAATATACTCTTCCCCCACCAAGCACCCTGTCCTGCATACCTCCACCTCCCCCACAGGGCAATAAAACCCAGTTTACTCTAAACAGCTCTTTGTTTATAGCCATTTTAGTCCTCACATTTATGAAAGGATAAAACAGAGAAATCAATATAAAACACAAACACAGGTATTGTTTGAACAGTATTCACTTAACTGCTACTATTGATAATTACCAGAGAAACTCAAACTTTCTGCCATTTCAAATGTAACACACTTCTTCGGTACAATATCTCACATCAATTTCCACAATTTCCCCCCTCGTTCGTCTGTGTCCGATATCGCGTTAAACAGAGGATTTCGACATTTTACATTCATTGCTTACTTCCACATGCCTTTTCTCCTCCTTATCTCTTTCATAACTTTATATGTAATACATGTTAACGGCGTCAATAGCCACTTTAATGATACTAATGGGCGGTAGTCCCGGATGTCGTCATGAAGGATTTTCAGAATAAAAGCTTGGTATTGAGAACTTCCGTTTTTTTCCAGAATAAAATAGCATTTAAACTGACGGTATGTTTAAGGTACATTATGCCATAAAACATTGATTCTAAAACATCCATGGGCTCTCCCAGCTTGCACGCGGTTTGATTGGCTAGCGCTTGTACTGTCAGATTTGCATAAACGGGATTTGATTGGCTGACGCTTCCACCTCAGCTTCAAAAGTTGAACATTGCTCAACTTTTGAATCCTGAAAATCCTGGAAATCTTCGCTTTGCTTCCCCACAATGCAGTTCGGCGAAAAGCGATGCAAAGTGACGTCACCCAATTCAAAGTCAATGGTGTTGGAGCACCACTCAGTGGCGTGGTTGAAGGTTCGAATCTGCTCCGCGCCGATCGTTTGATGAGTAGTCTTTTCAAGGAAAGGACTCAAACACAGAGTTATGAGATAAGCAATAAGCTGAGTTTAATGCTAAAAGCAACAATACAAAATACAGAGTACTCTGGACTCAAGTTCTATCACCGTGTGAGATACGTCTCACGAACAGCCAGTCAGAAGAAGAGCGCAGAGTATGAACATTGGAACAGCTTACATACCAATTCTGTGGGAGGAGTTGTGTTGGTTGCTCCTCCCTAGCTATTTGTTATTGGCGATTTCACTTCTGGGCGAGCCCTAGACAGTGAGTTGGTAGTTCTGCATTGGCCAGTTTCACTCCTGGGCGATCCCTAGGCAATGAGTCAGCAGCCGTTGACTCCTTCTGGTTCGCCCCATCTTCTTACATTAGCTAACACACAATATCACATCTTATGCCTCTCTGAAAGCTATACTTGTATATGTTTAAACGTCATCGTCTCATGACATCCTTAGTATTAGTTAACTAACAAAGGTTAACTGTTCTTATACAGATGTAGCACCCCAGATAGGACTCACATGGGTGTGTCCCAGTCAAAAGCCCAGTGGCTGGGGGTGTTGCCAAATTGCTAGAGGGCGTTGCCCAATTTCCCCATTTGTTCAATTACAGGATTTAACCATGAGATGGCGCTTCATTCACAAAATACACAAAGACAAATGAAGCTTAGCGCAAGTTCAGACAGGAAGACCTAACACTCCGTATTGCTCGTCATGGCAATACTTGCTCCCTGCATCTAAATGACAGGGAGCGCCTTTCCTCAGCTAAACCTATCACACCCCTCCATTTACAAGCCTAATCATCGCACCTGTTAATCCCTCTATATATGCTCTCCCCTTTCCTATCAGCTGTCTTCCAGGTGTCAACGCGCAACCCTCCTCCACCCCTTCGCCTCCTGCTTTCAACTCAGGGCCAAGCTTATCCTCCTCCCTTCCAACCGGACCTAACCACTTATCACCACCACCAGTGTCTAGACCCAGGGGGGTTCATCGGAAACGGTTCTTCCCTTCCCGATTGATATCCTACTAAAACCTGGGCCTAATCGCCAAACAACATTCATTCATTTGTGATGAACTGTCATTATGTTTCATTGATATAATGTGACCGATAATAAATATGTATTCCATACATCATGTCTCTCCTGATTGAACTGGGTGTTGTAGAAACATCAATATTTTAGATCAAATAAAGTATATAGTTTGCTTTATGCAGTATATTTCTTGTAATATTGTTGGGGTGTTTTTACACAGTACAGTAGATTGAAGTAAATCAACTTATACATTAAGATAAGATAAGATGGACCTTTATTAATCCCATGGGGAAATTCAGTAGTTCAAATAGCAACAGGGTCAGAGTGAAAAACAGGACAGCACAGATTCACACAGATTAATAAAATCAAAAATAAGATGAGCGATAAAAATAATAATAATGAGAAACTATGAAATAAGAAATGAATAAAACTAAAATGTAATTATCATATCATATATTATAATGTATTGTATTATTAAGTAATATCATACATTAACCCCATTATAGCAGATGCCACATTGAATGGATGAACACATGTATGCATCAATAATTACAACAGAGTATTTCTAAATACAAGTTGTAAAAATACCGTGTTTACCCAGTAAACACGGTATATAAATGATGATATAAACGATGATATAAAGTTAATACATTTCAAAAGTATGAAAAATGGAAGCACATATTTGAATATCTTCGCCGTATTTGATCATTTTACGAAACGGAAAATACTGAAAACTGTAGATCCTGCTCAACAGGATGTATATGTGTATTTCTGTCGAAAGTACTGGCTTGAAACTATATGCCAGTCTTTGTTTCATGCAAAAATACCCAATAAACACGGACATACGATGATATAAAATTAATACAGATATATTTCAGAAGTATGAATAATGGAAGCACATATTTTAATATCTTCGCCGCATTTGATCATTTTACGAAACGGAAAATACTGGAAACTGTAGATCCTGCTCAACAGGATGTATTTACCAGGGAGGGGGTGAGGTAATCAGGTAAACGGAGTGATACGAAACGAGATGAAAAGAGACGAAGAGGGACGGCGGGAACCGAAGAGAGACGGCGGGAAATGGAGAGACGAAGATATACGAAGACAGGCGGCGGGAGACAAAGAGAGGCGGCGGGAGACTGCGATTGAAGTAAAGTGACAGACAAACATTGAGAATTTAGATATAGTTAGATAGATTTAGAGTTTTGAAGATTCAACTATGATGAAGAGAACTCTGAACGTGAGTCAAGCTTTAAGCTTGTTTTTTGACATGGAGGAGGAGGAATCTGTGATGTTGCCCTCTGTGTTGTAGTTGCAGAAACCGCTTAGAAGCGTGGCACAGATAAAGACAGAAAAAACTGATTTTTGTACATAATGTGTATATATATTTGTATTATATTTATAATAACACTTTTGCCTTATCAGAATGAAATCCCATGCTACCTCAATCAAACTTTCACATTATCATAGTGACATCCCATGTATATATTTCCAGCTTTTAAATGGTTTCGTTGTGTATGTTTGTGTTATATGAAAAATAATATCATTTTCAAAATCTGTTTTTACATTTTGTTTTGTGATTTTGGGTCCAAAATGTTCATATAGTAGAAGATCACTGCTCTAAACAAAGTCAAACATCCTACATCCATACGAAATAAATATAATTAATTTTGATGAATACGTTAAGTCTTGTTCATTGTTTTTCACTTTTATTAAATGTTTGATATTTCCGGTGGAAATGGTGGACTATCGGACATTCAAAATGCAGCATATTTTCACTCTTCCACACATATATTCTCCTTTTACATACATACATTTTCACTCTTACACACGTATATATTTACACTCACACATTCATACATTTTGCTCTCATATTATCATATTTCAATGCACACATTCATATATTGTCACTTACACATTCATGCATTTTGTTCTCATATTCATATAATTTAATGCTCATATTTATACATTTTTCTCTCATGCGAAATCTACTAAAACAAAGTATGTCATGGTGGTCAGCTGTTAAACACAAAAGTGTATCTTAAGGGCTGTAAATATAATAAGCCTGTTGTCAATTTTAGACACAGGCTTATTATATTTACAGCCCTTAATAACATTCATTTTCTGGACTCAATGTGTGTCTTGGCCGTTTTCTTTGTTCCAAGCAAACGAGTGCTTTTTGTTTTGAAATCACTTCCGCGAGTTTCGCGGGCCTCCCCCCTCGCTCCACTGACCATTAGACCATTTAGTAAGGTAAAAAGCAAAAGGGCAAAAACGCCTCTCAGACGCTCTTCCGTTTATTTTTTTAATAAAGAAAAACAAATGGTCCGTAGATACACAGACTCATATAGCCTATGTATGTATACTGTAAGGAGAATGTATGTGCGTGAGAGGACCAGATGCAAAGAACAACCTACAGAGTGCGGGGGGGGGGGGGCTGTGGAATGTGACCCTTCCTCCACACATTCCGATGGCCAATTTGTTTTAAACAAAGAGTTCGCAACACAGGACAGCATAGGCAACATGGGGGGTGGGGGCTGGTGAACGGTCTGGTCAATGTTTGTAAACACAATCCCCAGGATGTGTCCTAATCAAACCAAAAGAGAAAATGCAGATATCATTCTCTCTCTCGACTCGCTGGTATCTCAAGCTGAGCGCTCATTGGTGTTCATACTGCTCACAGGCTGGGCTGCTGTGTATATCTAGTGTATTCATACTGTACCCCTCCTCACTGTTTATTCATCATTCAACCATTTACACTTTCCTTTTTTCCCATCAAGAGGTTGAAAAAGATTGAGTCCTATGTTTCCAATTGGTTCCCAAATCTGAACATTGACCAGTGGGGCCCCCGAAAAACAGATCCCGAAATAGCTCGTCCTGGTTTCCGCAGCAGATAGGCCTACAGTATGGTGTCTGTTATGTCAGTTATTTTAAATAAAACGTTGAAAACTGAACTTGAAAATTGTTTCCTCTTTTTATTTTATTTATCATTTTCGGGACGGGGAGACGTGGGGAGACGTGTGTGATTAAAAATGAATTTGCAGAAATGTAAAGTGATCTAACTAAGTTCTAGTACGGGAAAAAAGGAAGGTGTACATGGTTGGGCTGTACTGTAGGCCTACTGTATACATACTAAGGCCATTCAAGCTAGAGTTCTTCTGGAAATGTTCACATCAGGTAGCGGGGCGGGTTCGGTATTGCACGTCGCGGGGCGGGAGTGGGTCTTGAAAATCAGACCCGTGCAGGACTCTGCATCAGGCACCTTCAAGTTAAACAATACTACAGTAAACAATTAACACAGTAGGCCTAAATTATGTGGATTAAACCACATTTATTTTGTTAAAAATAAACGAAATATGATGTTTGAATGATTAAATGTCATCAGGCACCTTCAAGTTAAACAATCAGGTGCACACTTTAATGTGCCGCCACCTCCGGACTCGGCTTGACTCGGTTTAAAGAATGCACAAATGTGTTTAATCGTGTATGTCAGATATGTACTAAGTAGCCTAAATACATTTGTTCCTGCTCAAGATTAGATTCAACTTTATTGTTATTGCATATATTGCAGGTACTGAGACAACGAAATGCAGTTTAGCTTCTAACCAGGTGCAACAAGCAGCGAAAAGTAATGTGCACAATACTACAGTAAACAATTAACACAGTAAATTATGTGGATTAAACCACATTTATTTCGTTAAAAAGAAACGAAATATGATTTTGTTTGAATGATTAAATGTAGGGTGAATTGCCGTAATGTGGGACATTTTTGTATTTCAGACTTCGGGAATATATTGCGATATGAAGCCGATACAATAAATCAAAATCCAGTACCATTCCGAAATCCCCAGTAATATTAGACACTAATAATACAGTAAACTATTAACACATATTATTGTTTGCCCGTGGGATTAGGATGATCTGTAGTGAGAGCCGCTGCATTTTCCTCCGGTCGGATGTGATATAAAAACAAAGCGATTATTTTTGTTCTTGTAAACTCACGTGGATTAAATTTAGTGCATTCATTTCAACTCGCGAACATATGATACATTAAATGATTGTGAGGATGATGATTGAAAATCGTTTGTTTGAGTTTGGATGCATTTCCTGATCTAAAAACATAGCGATGGTTTTGTACTTACGCCAACGTGAATTAAACATTATTTTGTTAAATAAAAACATGGTGATGTTTAGTAAATGATTACATGTCTCTTATTTAGCATAGAATATGATCCTATCCGTGACATATGGATCTTAACAAATATCCGCTATATCAGATACCTGTAGATCAGCTGTTTATTTCACATGAGGTACAGTGTGGCAGCTTTTCATGGCTCCCCCTGGTGGATCCATGATCCATTGCAGCTGGTTTCATTATATTTAAATGTATTTATCAAGGGGGCGTTTCAAGTCCTGCGGGGGGTTTTCCTTTTCAGCAGGGGCCCACCCCGTGCCGATTACGGACCCGCACGGGTAGGCGTCTGAAACGAAGTGCTACATCTGTACCCTAAGACCTTCTCTGAACTTCCTCCAACCTCGAAGTCAGCCCACTTAAAATGAATACATCTATTGATAATTCAGAACGACCATTGTCCCTCCAACTGTGCGACCCAACTCAGCAACACACATCCTATATATCAGGTGACATTAAAATGAATATACCAGAAATACGCTGTATTAAACTTTCTGCTATAACACGTTAATGGGCAGAAGCATTGGAAGATTTTTTTAACGCTGCTGTGTGGACGGGCCGTTACAGTGATGGATCACTTTGTGACTTTTCCCAATGATGGCCAGATTGCCAAAGTGAAGGAGAAGTTTTTTCTTTTGGGAGACATGCCCAACATCATTGGGGTGATCGGCTGCACCCATGCGCATATTCAAGCACCTCATCAGAGGGAGTGGGAATATGTCCAAAGGAAAGGGAGGTACAGCATCAATGTGCAACTTGTGGGAGATGCTGACCTTGCCATCACCAACTGTGTTGTGAGATGGCCTGGGACAGTCTATGATGCACAAATCTTCAGAGAGCCGGTTGTTCACTGAATTCCAAACCAACAGGCCGGATGGAGTTATATTAGCCGACAGTGCTACCCACTCCTACCATGGGTGATGACACATTTTCCCACGGCCAACACTCCCTCACAGATGCGAAACAACAATGCCCATGGAAGAACAAGGTGTGCCATTGAGCCCTTGAATGGAGTACTGAAGAGGCGTTTTGCATGCCTCAACTATCTGAGAGTGGAACCCCAATAGAATAGAATAAAACAGTTTTAAGCTTACTGTATGTTTAAACTAAATTACGTCATTAAACATAGATTTTAATTTCTTACATGTTGAACTACCCAAAATCCAAATCTAATCCGATCAGATAGGGATTAAAAATGTTGAACTACTGGGCCCAGGGCATCAGGTATCCACTTTTCAAAGAAATCAATTTGTTTTGCCCTTCCTGCCTTCTTTCAGACCGATAATTTTCACGTTCTGTCGTCGGCTTTGGTTTTCATAACTGTCCAGACGGTCTTGCGCTATCTTGATCTGAGTTTCACAATAATTCATATTTTGAAATAGTGAAAACCCTGACCTCCATTCCCAGGCATCAAGTCAGAATGTTTCCCTTTTAATCCAAATTGAGTTTTCAGGCAGCATCACCCATTTTGGTATTGTGTTACTGTATGGTAACGTGCAGTACCTTTACCTGTATGTCTGTTGACTGTATGCACAGATAGTCCATATTGTTTTACTCTATAGTTATAGCACAATTATTCTTAATCAGTGCATTGTGACATATTCTGCTTCTCTGCTTATTTTAACTGCAGGCATCTCTCTTAGTGTGGTTCCAATGTACCTGGGTGAGATAGCTCCGAAGAACCTGCGAGGCTTCCTTGGACTTGTGCCCAGTATCTTTATTGGCACCGGAGTGTTCACCGCACAAATCCTCGGTCTACATGAGCTTCTGGGAAAGGTAGTCAACAGTGCTCTCTAACACCCAGTGGTTTGAGAGGGGGACCATTGGTTAAGGTGGCTACCTGAGCTCATGTGTACTTATTGTGAATGTTCTTGACATGTATTTATTATTTGCCAAGTGTGTGAGGCAAATCATGAGTTATGTGATCTACTTAATGGAGGAACAAACATTATGCATGAACAAATGAACATCATTGGTTTCAGGTAAAATCCTCTGTTCACATGTTTGTTACTTCTTTCACACACAGACCTGCTGACATTTCCCCTTAAATGTTACTGGTCTTAGGGTGGGACAGTGGCGATAGATGGCCAGGAAATGTTGTCTGCATGTGCAAAATTACTTAACATGTTCAGCTTTCTTGAAAGTATAACTGTGTTGTGACTGTTATAGGAGCAGTGGCGACTGGTGTTTAGAGCCATGTGGGACAAAACCTGATCCTGCCCCTCCCTCTGACTGTCTAAGTGAACGGTGACTGCAAAAACTACACTGCGCATGCTCAGAGTATTTTCCTATTTAATGTGTGTGGCAAAAAATAATGACCATAGGGGCAA
The DNA here is from genome assembly GCF_902827115.2 of Pseudochaenichthys georgianus. Classification (NCBI taxonomy): domain Eukaryota; kingdom Metazoa; phylum Chordata; class Actinopteri; order Perciformes; family Channichthyidae; genus Pseudochaenichthys; species Pseudochaenichthys georgianus. Next base: position 4,207,706 of record NC_047517.1, on the reverse strand, counting down.
AGTGCTGCCATCCCCACCATACGTCATCTCACATAATTCAGAGCTGATTGGCTGTAAGTACGTGTGCCGCGAAAAGTGTGGTGTGTGAAGAGGAGACGAGAGAGCTGCAGTGAGGCGTCCTAAAACCAGGAAGTAAGCTGCGCATGACTTCCCTCCACAAAAAAGCAACGAGATTTCTCCATAGCATTTTAGAAAATAGGTCAAAATAAGATCTGTGGGAAACGTAGCTGTTAGATAAATGCACGTTTTGTTCAGCCGGATAATATCCACATGTCTACCCTACTTTTATCATTTTCGAATCAAAAATCTATTGATTAGATTAATGATAGACTTTTGAAACTACAAGAAGATAAGGAGGACTTTTACAAAAAAGTAATAGAGATTTTTGTCCAGAAGGATAGGAAAATGGACTTAATCTTCAAGTCAAGGTAAGACTGCAATTGTATTGAACATGCGATCTTACTAAGAGAGAACAATTCAATATTTAAATGATACAATTACATTTTTTTGGGTATCCTTCTGTTGAACTGTCTGTTTAAAAGTAATTGAAGCATCAGACAAAAAAAGCTTTTGAAAATAATATTATATTTTGATTTAATATATTTGTAAACCTGAAGAGTCAGTGCCAGTGCCTCACCAGCCATGAACCTCTCTGCAGAAGCTTATATATAGACATCTGAGTTTGTTGTGCCCCACCACTTTTGTACATATAGAAACGCCACTGTATAGAGAGGCGAAGTCACGCCCATCTACTTCCGGCCCATGGGACCCCGGAAGCGAAACATTAACATTGAATTCAATGGAGAGAGAAAACGTATCTTTTGATCCCGTTTGAATTGTGCCACGAACTACACATATGATGTTTGTCAATCTTAAACAATAAGTTCCATGTCAAAAAAGTCACATTTTGTCGTAAAACTGTTGAAATACGCGACTATGAAAAATACGCGACTACAAAGACTACAAATCCCAAATCCCATTCTGGCTCGCGTAAGTGATGTCACAGGCGATAATGCTCCAAGTGGTTGCGACTCGTAATTAAAGCGAAGAAGAAGATCTCATAACTGATTATTCCCTCCAATAAATAAGAGATTGCTAAAAATAAATTCACTTTTACAAGATGCCTGTGTGCTTTGTACCAGGTTGTAATCACATAAGTGATCATACTTATAGATCATAGCTCGTTCTATCGCTTCCCGTCTGATGAAAGGACCAGGAGTCGTTGGACCAAACATATCAGGTAATACACATGTTTTGCATGAAACACAGTCAAGCTAGCTACATAGCTAGTAGCGAGCACGTTAGTTAGCATCACATTACTTAGCCTTGTCATTTGTATTAGCCTTAACATGAAGTGAACCCAAATGTTAAACAGTAAGAGTAGTCATGATGGTAAGTATTTTGTGAAACATTTGAAGAGGAGCCTATCGCCCCCTCCACCAGGTGCTAAGGGGGCGGGAGGTAGGCTAACGGCAGATTAGCATCTGCGATCTTTTCTACTTAATGTTATCTGCTCAAATGGTTAACATTGAACATTAAAAGATCAGGCAGTTCAGGGAGAGTCGAAGGAAGGAAGGCAGGCAGGCAGCTTTGCATGACATGTATTTATTTATAGAAGGACCATGCATACAAAAACATTAATCTCAGCAAAGAGAAGAGATGCAATATGCCAGATTATAGCTAATAGCTAATTTCCATCTGTGGTCCATTCTTCTGGACGTGTTTCATTGTGATGATAGTGAGTCAATCTGTTTGTTGGAAAGACAGTAGTTGAGTGATTACTGAGAGAACATTATTAAAAGAGATAATTCTTTAAAGTGTTGTTACTGACCTTTTTCTCTTTTATTTTCTTTACCTCACCTGTAACTGCTGAGACCCTGAGGAACATGCACACTGGACTGACCTGCTCTGGCAACCTGATTTCCACTGTACGTAATACTATTTGGTTATGGTATATTATTTATATACATCAAAGGCACAATGCACCCCCCAGAGACACACATGTATTGAGTGTGATATTTTGCATAGGTCAAGTGAAATCATCTTTACATACTAGAAAACTGTAGGAGCGGCAACTTGTTTTGAAATTGAATTTTTAATATCCGATAATGAAGTTGATCTGTTTTCTTTATTCTTCTCTCTTCCCAGCTCCATCCATCACGTGCTCTGTTCCTGCAGGTCCTGCTTGCTAATCAATGCTTTATTTTTTTACACAATTACAAACAAAGTCAATGTATTGTATGACATGAAGTTGTGCTTCATTCGGAGTCAATAATAAATTCATTCTGCCTTCAACTGCACAATGATTGTGGACTGCACCGACATGTAGCTGCCCCCCAGTAAGATGAACCAAGCAAAGAGGGTCGCCATCATGCCTAAGGACATCCCGCCGCATCCGCGGAGAGAGGGCTTAGACTGACCTGAGACCAGCACACCCAAACACAACGGCTCTTTTAAGAGCCACCTACAGTTTCAATCCTACGTTATTATAATGATTCAACTGGTTCATGTGTCACTTAGTTTACTGAACCGTGATGAATGAAAGAAATTAGTGAGGTAGTGGTTTAAATAAGTTACAAAGACATTAATATATGAGTAACAGGTCAGGGTAAACACAGGCTTCTGTCAATTATGGATCACTCAAACTATTTATATAAAAATATGTAATAAAGTTCTAAAACAAGTATTCGGTATATTCCTTGATAGCTTTTGGAGAAGGTTGTTTTTAAATTTACTAAAATCTATCGTTTCAACTGTTTCACTTTATAAAAAGGAACAGGTGAGTAGAGCATCATTGAGTTTCTTATTCTGTCAGTAAATTATCCAAATGAAATGTTTATCATTATTTTATTCAACCCTAAACAAATTGATTGTACCTTTTTAATAATGACCTTACGTGGTTAAGTTAAATTAACTTCAGAAAATCAAATCTGTTCTGAGAAAAAAACTAATAAATGTTTAAAGATAGGAACTTGCCATCCCACTGAAAAACAGTCCGTAGAGATTTAAAGGCGTAGTTGTAGTTCAGTCCAACGTTTCATTTGGATTCATTTCTCCAACAGTCAAATATTTTCATAAAGAATATATATATTTTTCAAAGTCAACTTTATTGTCAATCTTACTCAGTTTGTGTTTATAGACAGAGATCAAAAATACTTTTAAATCAAATAAAATTATACAATTTACAGATATGTATACAAATATATATATATATATATCCTATATAATGATGGTGGACACTTCACCTCCAGCAGGGCAGATGGCTGCACAAGTCCATCGGGGGATGCTCCCAAAACACCGACTCACTCACAAAGAGACCAGACTCGAACACTGTCTCCAGATAGGTCTGCACAAAAGCCTTCACCCCTTCGGCCTCGTTTACAACCCCCCAGTTGACAGCCATGACTCCGTCCAAGTTGTACCCCCCGAGCACCCTCTTCATGAAAGTCCCGACCGCAGCACAGCACCAAACTTGCTGGCTGTCAACCTGCCCCGCCTGTGTAACTGCCACTTTGTCCGCTGTCCTCCGGTGGCTGTCTGGATGGCAGCTTGCTGGTCTCTGCTCAGTCGCATTGAGGCAAGAATTGCCTCAAGCCCTCATGCCCCTTCACCAGCTCCGGCACGGTGACAATGGCCTGATGTTGAGGCCGCGGCTCTGGCTCAGGTGACAAAAGCCATGCCATGCCACACTGTGCGCCCCTCAGTGCAGACCTGAACCAGTCTACATCCTGAGTGGCGATGTCTCTGGCCAGTGGGTTGTATGTCTCCTCTCACTGTTGGTAGAGTTGAGACACCGGCTGGACTACTTTGGAAGTGCCAGGCTTCCTCCACTGGCACTCAACATCTGTGGAGCGATCTGCCACATGGCACATATTGCCAATGCTGCAGCGTGGCTGCATTTGTACATCCCCCGTGCACAATCACAGACAGCGCTCTGCATCGCGCAATCGTCTCCCATGCAGATCTGTACAAATAAAGTAAGTACCATGTTTGTTAGCATGCTATAATAGATTGAATGAGCAATAATACAAGGATGGTCCGGATCTGGGGGTGGGAGGGGTTATTTTTCCATAGTTTTGTCTGATTGTTGTTATTGTTTGTTTTTTCTGTATTTTTTGTAATGTGTGTTGTACTGGTTGTGATTGTACATTGTATTTTTCTAAATGTGTATGAATACATTTTTGAAAAACATTTGATCAACAATAAAAAAGGATTTGGTCAGGATCTAGACTCAGTGTGTAGTTTATTAATTAATCAATGCTCTCTACATTAGGAAAACACATACAAGTGTACCCGAGGGAGTCACACACAGCTGTGCCTGGATAACCAAACAAATTGACAAGATAACCAAAACCCTTGAATCTACACACAGCAAATAAACTCAAATGACACAACGAGATGTAAAAGGAGATCACACATACACTATAGTCAATATAAAACTGGCCGCTTCAATCTGAAGAGCAACTAAAACAAAACACGGGAGTTTACCTTGTTCTTGTGAACACTAATGTTATCCACAGCATACACACAGACCACGAAGTTCTAAAGGAGAACACTAGTTACTGAAACAAAACACGTTAGTGTACCTTGTTAGCTAATGTTAACTAGCTGACATTAACGTTACACATTGCACTCATATTACTCACCAACATCTTGTAAAGCCGGTCCCGCTGCTCTTACAGAACCGACTAACTCCCCTTTCGTGTATGTACAGCTCTCAACGTGTCCAGACTTGTAGTCACCTCGTTTTATACTTTTATTCTCATTCTGAAAGAAACAGGTGACATTTGCTAACGTGACGGCCATCTTTGTGATGGTGACGCGTATTGTGCGAGACCAAGAGACCTGTAGTTCACTCAGCGGTTTCACACAAAAAAATGTGTAACTTCACAGTTTTACGACACATTTTAATTTTTTTGACTTGCAAAATATTCTTTTAAATTGACAAACATCATATGTGTCATTCGTGGCACAATTCAAACGGGATCAAAAGATAACCTTTCTCTCTCCATTGACTTCAATGTATAATTTTACGCTTCCGGGGTCCCATGGAGGCTCCCGGAAAGGGAGGGACTTCACCTCTCTATAGGAGGAGCACTGGCCCATGTTTCTTTCAGTGGTGGTGGTACCCACAATCATCCAGTTCATGCTGTTGCCATGGTTCCCAGAAAGCCCCAGGTACCTACTGATGGAGAAGCAGAACGTCCATGCCACCATTACAGGTCAGTCCACATCAACAAGTGGACGCTTAACAAAAAGAAGGGATTCTGGGCTAAAGCACATTAAAATAGAATAATGGTGCGTTAATGGCAAAAAAAATAGGAAATAATTTTTCTTCACAGTTTAGAAGTACATTTTGATTAATATATTTGTATTGCAATATGGCTATTATCTAGTAAAATACACCAGCTGCCTTCGTTATATTGACTTGTGTTTCACATGTTTTCTTTCTCTCAGCCCTGAAGTGGTATAGAGCCAAGTGTAACATCCAGGCGGAGATTGAAGAGATGCAGGAGGAGCAGCGCTCCTTGTCGTCAGTGGAGATGCTGTCCGTATGGAAGCTGTTGCAGGACAACACGGTCCGCTGGCAGGTGCTCAGTGTGGTGGTCATTAACATCGGGATGCAGCTGTCTGGCATCGATGCTGTAAGTACTATTTGGAAACGGAGTAATGCAAGAGGGTTCACAATGCTGTGATGTCTGCCACAATGTATTTCTTTATATAAGTAAATACTATTTAAGGAATTCCAGAAGTGGTCAAACAGTTTAAAGAGGAAATTCCTTATATCCAGCATACACAAGTACAGGCATCTTTATGCATGAAGAAGATATCAAGCCATTCCAAACTAAAAGCTATTCACTAGAAAGGACAATGTACAAACAATATGCTGTTTAAAGACAGGGGGGTTGGGTGATCCCAACTCCCATGTCACTGGTGTTATTAACCTGTCTGTTAACAGGTTAATAACACCAGTGAATGTATGCATTTGATGGACAAATTGATTAGGCTTGTAAGCAATTCATTGACTTATCGTAAAATAAATAAAAATGAATTCGATAACTTTTATGACCTCGATAAATGGCCGTTTACATGCGTGTTTGTTTACATAAGGATGTGACCAGCATTTTAGCCAGACGCGCTGTGGCTGCTGGCCAGGCGCGCTGTGAGGGGCGGGGCTCACACAGCCAGGTCAGGACACTCCGCGTGCAACAGTGTAGCAGCCAAATGAATAATATAGAGACAAGCAGGAGACAACGTGTGACATACTCGAGGGGAATTTGAAGTTAAATGGAATTGGTTGCAAAAGGACCATCTAAGCTAATTTACAGATGGCCCTGAGCCCAATAGAGATTGCCCTGAAAAATGCGCGCGGACGAAATGACGCCCAAGGGTTTGGGGGGCCTCCCCCTAGAACATTGCATTCTCTAGACTGAATTATAAGATGAACCACCACAATATTATATTGTACAATTTCAATTTTATTCTTCATTTCACTTGTTTGTTTGTTCTTGTTTGCTCGCTTGCATGCCCTGCATAGCTATAAGAAATACTTAAGTTGTTGGTAGGGATGCACGATATTGGTTTTTTGAAACCGATACCGATAACTTCCTGCTTCTCAAGACCGATACCGATAACCGATTATAATATATATATATTAGGGCTGTCAGTCGATTAAAATATTTAATCGCGATTAATCGCATGATTGTCCATAGTTAATCGCGATTAATCGCAAATGAATCGCACATTTTTTATCTGTTCTAAATGTACCTTAGAGGAATATTTTTCAAGTTTTTAATACTCTTATCAACATATGAGTGGACAAATATGCTTTATGCTAATGTTTATTATCGTTTGAACAATGACAAATATTCTCATGAATATTAAACAACAACCTCTGAACATTACAAATATTCGCCTCAATTCAACCTGGAACCTCTCTCATACAATAATACAATACAAATGGGGGGTGTGTGTGTGTGTGTGTGTGTGTGTGTGTGTGTGTGTGTGTGTGTGTGTGTGTGTGTGTGTGTGTGTGTGTGTGTGTGTGTGTGTGTGTGTGTGTGTGTGTGTGTGTGTGTGTGTGTGTGTGTGTGTGTGTGTGTGTGTGTGTGTGTGTGCAACACGTTCTCACTCCCATCCCGTCACATATTGACGGACGGTCAGGGCCCCTCCCCGTCGCTATATTACGTACAGGGTACCCCTTTCCCGTCATTTTCTACGGGGAGGGCGTCCCATAGACCTTCATTGCGGACACAGCGGACCCCTTGCCCGTCAGGCTTCTACGGGCAGGGCGTCCCATGGACCTTCATAATGCCTATTTTAAGGTTCATTTGGCCATTAAAATGCGTTTTGATCTCATTTTATGCGAGTAATGAGTTTTTATTTCTGATTAGTTGTGCAGTACATGTACATGATGTTTAGTTTGCTAGTTATGACGAAGATTACTTCATGAATGTGTACACATTCATGGTTGCTAAGGTGGTTGCTATGGACGCTGCAACAGCTCCCAGACCACGTGATCAACAACAATGGCCGACCCTTCGTGTTATTCCCCGGTGGAAAATGCCTATTTGAAGGTTCATTTGGCCATTAAAATGCGTTTTGATGTCATTGTATGCGAGTAATGAGTTTGTATTTCTGATTATTTGTGCAGTACATGTACATGATGTTTAGTTTGCTAGTTATGATGAAGATTACCTTACGTCTGTGAGGAAAATACATGGGGCTCAGAGCCTCGTATTTTTAAAATCTTTTTTTCCTTCTAATTTGTTATTCTTTTCAAAATAACACACTGTTATTTACTCACCAATAACACACAATTATCCTTGCTTTTATTTATTGGTTTAATTCCATAATCTCGGTCTTTTTTGGCGTTCGTCAGGAACTGAATTTCAAAATAAAAATAACCGGAAACAGACGTGGGCATTTCGAGCGATTACCCAAGATTCTCAGCTACGCTGATTGGATGTTTTAGCCGCAATGCATGCTGGGATTTGGTGTTTATATTATATGAAATCCGGAAAACATTTGAAAAGAATAAAATAATACTTAATTCCGAGTGCTCTTGCTTTTCTCTTTGAAAGTCATCACATAACGGCATTGTAATACACGGTTCGGCTGCATTAAATATTACAGATCTGCCGTAGTTCTTTATTTATAGCGCCCTGATGAGAAGTAATTGGAAAAACTGAAGAAATGCCGCCGAAACTGAATACTTGACGTGGATCATAAATATATCAACAATTAAAAAACTTCTCAATTTCTCTTCACACAATACGTCTCCTTGCAGTATCAACACTAATTCGGCTGACTTTTACATTTGATCTAATTCATAGATCAAGTTATCATAGTTATATTTACACTATAACGGTGCACAGCTGATATAAAAGGACTTGTAGTTTTTTAAGATATTATTGATTTGAATTGGATTGAATTTTGAATGTAAGAATGTAAATACTGAGTCTGAAATAGTATAGCAATATGCTGTAAAATTATGTGAAAGCATGAATAAAACTACACATCTTCTGATGTTGTACATACAAGTGTCTGTGTGTACCTTGTGTGCCTAGTGGTTAAAGCACGTTATTGAATTATTGTTTTTATGTGTTATATTTGATTAAAAAAATATTAAGAGTACATAATACTTTCATAGGGGGAAAGTAGAAGGTCTGTGATAGAAATATAGAATATAAAAAATCAAGAAGATACTATAAGTGATCTCTTCAATAAAACAGTTTAGTGCAGGATGTACAAAGATATTAATAGGAGGAGGTGCAAAACAGAAAAACGAATTAACATGTATTTAAACATTAAATAACAGATTAAGGTCTTCTTTTAAATAAGAAAAAAACGTTGGGGGTATCTATCTCCAGATAAATACAAAGTACTTAACGTCTAATATATTGCTTTCCTGCAATGTTAACTATGTTGAAGCACTTATTTTAACTGATATTATACATATGGATTATACTCTTATGTATGTAGATAGAATAAGAAATGTGCAGAATATGACAGTTTAATGGTGGAGGTACACACATAGATGTCTTGTAATGCACTGTTGAGGAACCTGTGACCCAAGTTTTTCATTCATTGCACATACAAGTGTCTGTGTGTACCTTGTGTGCCTAGTGGTTAAAGCACGTTATTGAATTATTGTTTTTATGTGTTATATTTGATTAAAAAAATATTAAGAGTACATAATACTTTCATAGGGGGAAAGTAGAAGGTCTGTGATAGAAATATAGAATATAAAAAATCAAGAAGATACTATAAGTGATCTCTTCAATAAAACAGTTTAGTGCAGGATGTACAAAGATATTAATAGGAGGAGGTGCAAAACAGAAAAACGAATTAACATGTATTTAAACATTAAATAACAGATTAAGGTCTTCTTTTAAATAAGAAAAAAACGTTGGGGGTATCTATCTCCAGATAAATACAAAGTACTTAACGTCTAATATATTGCTTTCCTGCAATGTTAACTATGTTGAAGCACTTATTTTAACTGATATTATACATATGGATTATACTCTTATGTATGTAGATAGAATAAGAAATGTGCAGAATATGACAGTTTAATGGTGGAGGTACACACATAGATGTCTTGTAATGCACTGTTGAGGAACCTGTGACCCAAGTTTTTCATTCATTGCATAACTACACCGTAGTTGTGTATGATATGTCAATACACCTTTAAAATCTTGAAAGGGATGTGCAAAATAGCCATAATATATAGTCTTTAATTAACTATTAGTAGAGAATGACGAGTAATTAATATATTTTATTACTCGTTTCCATTCATGTCAATTGCAGTCAAATATCTCCTGATTGTTGGCATTTGACAATCACCTTACCTGAATTTTACTCAGGTGTAACTATTAAAGTCTGCTTTAAGGGTTGTTTATATTTCACATCATTAATCACAATCTGCAATGTAACTCAAATAAGTGTAGTGGAGTAAAAATACCAGGTTAACCTCTGAATTGTAGTGGAGTAGAATTACAAAGTATCAATGAGCTGTCATGTCGGTATATTAATGCTATATATTGATGCTGCGCATTATGGACAGCGATTTTTACCCATTTATTAATGATATGTTTTACATTTGATAACACCAATGTGTTTAATACTGGCAACTTCTAATTTTGGGAAAAACGAAAACGTTCAGTAGAGACGTCTCATAGAACATTTTGCGAAACACAATAGTGTCGTGTGTAGTTCTGGGGGGGGGGGCGTTCGATTCCAGTTTTGGATAGTCTGGCGTGGTTTCGTTCCATTTCAAACAGCTGTTTGACGCTGTAACCTTGGCGCACTGCCACTCCAACATCCAATCCCAGACCTTGAAGAGTAATCACGGGGACAGTAGTCCTAAACCATAGCTGGGGATTCTGGGTAGTGTAGTGTCTTCGGCCATCCTAAACTCAACAATGTTGACAATCGCAATGATGCTCGAACTGTCCCTTATAGGCCTACGTCTGTTTCCGGTTATTTTTATTTTGAAATTCAGTTCCTGACGAACACCAAAAAAGACCGAGATTATGGAATTAAACCAATAAATAAAAGCAAGGATAATTGTGTGTTATTGGTGAGTAAATAACAGTGTGTTATTTTGAAAAGAATAACAAATTAGAAGGAAAAAAAGATTTTAAAAATACGAGGCTCTGAGCCCCATGTATTTTCCTCACAGACGTAAGGTAATCTTCGTCATAACTAGCAAACTAAACATCATGTACATGTACTGCACAAATAATCAGAAATACAAACTCATTACTCGCATACAATGACATCAAAACGTATTTTAATGGCCAAATGAACCTTAAAATAGGCATTTTCCACCGGGGAATAACACGAAGGGTCGGCCATTGTTGTTGATCACGTGGTCTGGGAGCTGTTGCAGCGTCCATAGCAACCACCTTAGCAACCATGAATGTGTACACATTCATGAAGTAATCTTCGTCATAACTAGCAAACTAAACATCATGTACATGTACTGCACAAATAATCAGAAATAAAAACTCATTACACGCATAAAATGAGATCAAAACGCATTTTAATGGCCAAATGAACCTTAAAATAGGCATTATGAAGGTCCATGGGACGCCCTGCCCGTAGAAGCCTGACGGGCAAGGGGTCCGCTGTGTCCGCAATGAAGGTCTATGGGACGCCCTGCCCGAAGAAAAATGACGGGAAAGGGGTACCCTGTACGTAATATAGCGACGGGGAGGGGCCCTGACCGTCCGTCAATATGTGACGGGATGGGAGTGAGAACGTGTTGGTGTGTGTGTGTGTGTGTGTGTGTGTGTGTGTGTGTGTGTGTGTGTGTGTGTGTGTGTGTGTGTGTGTGTGTGTGTGTGTGTGTGGTGTGTGTGTGTGTGTGTGTGTGTGTGTGTGTGTGTGTGTGTGTGTGTGTGTGTGTGTGTGTGTGTGTGTGTGTGTGTGTGATGGATCGTTGGAGCTATGTGCAACTCAAGGCATATTATGCTCGAACGGGAGCTGCCTGGACGCTGCAATCATGTTGCGCACTATCCGTGCTGAGTGTGCTGACTATAATGTCCCACTGTCTGGCTTCCTGCATAAAGTCAAGTGCTCGGCACAGTTGTGGCGAAATGTCGCTCCTCTGTTTTCATTTAAACAGCTCCTTATATCCGTTAGCGCAGCTAGCTAGCACCAGATGCTAACAACAACAATGCACGTAAGGTCTCTCTCTCGCTCGCTCGGGCCACACATACACACACCCTCCCGGTCCTCCCGATGGCCAGTCGGTGCCTGCCGGTGAGCGTGGAAGTGTGGTCTGCCACAAGCGGGCGGCAGGAGCGGGGCTGTCAGCATCAGCTTGTAGATGGTATTTTAAACTCGATGCGCTCTGAAACTACGGGGCAGCCGAGGAAAAAAAATACACATGCGTTAATCGCGTTAAAATAATTAGTGGCGTTAATTTTTTTTTTATTAACGCGTTAACTTGACAGCCCTAGAAATTACGTATCCGCAATCAAGCATTGTCCTTCCCCATTTCCACGTAGCTCCATGAACGCAGCATATTATTGGCAAAATCAGAATACCTTTAGACCCCGCACAAAACAACACAGACTATACAACCCAGTCTCACGGCATTTCGTGTTCACCAACACGATTTTTAATCTATTGATTCGTGTTCACCATCACGATTTGCCCCTTTTTTTCGTGTTGCACAGCACGATTTTAAAAGCAATGTATTTCTACTGGTAATGTGTTTCGTGCCTGCAGGCTGCAGCACGTCTTTTTCTCCGGTCGGGTCGTGGAAGACCGGAAGCTGTGTGGTTCATAAAAACATGTTCTTACTCAATATCAAGCCACAGTTATTGCTTTTATTTTAAATCGTATAATTTCGGACTTTTGTTGTCGTCTGTGAGGAAAATAAATGGGGCTCAGAGCCTCAGGATACTGAAATCTGTATTTTTTAAATCTTTTTTTCCTTCTAATTTGTTATTCTTTTCAAAATAACACACTGTTATTTACTCACCAATAACACACAATTATCCTTGCTTTTATTTATTGGTTTAAATCCATAATCTCGGGCTTTTTTGGCGTCCGTCAGGAACTGAATTTCAAAATAAATATAACCGGAAACAGACGTAGGCATTTCGAGCGATTACCCAAGATCCTCAGCTATGGTTTTAAGCTCGCTGATTGGATGTATTAGCCGCAATGCATGCTGGGATTTGGTGTTTATATTATATGAAATCCGGAAAACATTTTAAAAATATAAAATAATACTTAATTCCGAGTGTGCTTGCTTTTCTCTTTGAAAGTCATCACATAACGGCATTGTAATACACGGTTCGGCTGCATTACATATTACAGATCTGCCGTAGTTCTTTATTTAGAGAGCCCTGATGAGAAGACCATTGGAAAAACTGAAGAAATGCCACCGAAACTGAATACTTGACGTGGATCATAAATATATCAACAATTGTGTGTGACGCATCCTAAAACCCGGATGTAAACTTATTCCGGTTCCTTCGTCAAAAACGCAATGCAATTTCTCCATAGGATTTTGGAAAATAGCTCGAAATAAGGTCTGTGGTTGACACACATTTAAGAGAGGGATCACGTTTTGTTCAGCCGGATAATCTCCACATGTCTCCCCTACTTTTATAATTTTTGAATCATAAATCTAGTCGCCAAAAGCGAAATGCTAACGTTATGCTATAAACGAACTACAAGCCAGTACAGCAGCCGGGTCGCACGACTTCAACGTCACGCAAACTTAAGATCGTTTCAACTGACTTGCACTGAAACTGCACTTTGAACACTTTAAATATATTAACATTTTAAACTGTATACCACGTTTATCTAGGCCCTTTTTGTTTTTGTTTTATGTATACATGTCACACTGTGGAAAACGATATTTCGATATTTCTGGATGTATAACACATGTAGAATTTTTTTACAATAAAGCTGACTTTGACTTCCGCGTGCTTGCATATTTTAACAAAGCTTTTCGTTTTAGCCACACTGAATTTAACTAGAAGTCATGGCTGTGTCAATTACCAGGCTGATATCGTTTTACAAAGATGACAAGAAGATTGGAGATAGAGGAGAGAACCACTACAAGTCAGCACACGTAAAACAGTGCAGACTAGATGAAGGTGTGCTTACCGGTGTTGTCAGGGCTAGCATGAGGGACAAGGTTTATAGTGTCGGTGAGTAGTGATAGCAAGTGTACCGTTAACCTAGAGTTAATTTATTCACATTAATTACCATCAACAAATCCATTTTATGTGTCACATGAAATCTTTATTAGGCAAGGCAAGTTTATTTATATAGCACTTTTCAACACAAGACAATTCAAAGTGCTTTACAAAAAATGAAAGACATTAAGAAATGGCATTTAAAATTAGTCATTAAAAAGAAAAGCTAATAAAATAAGCATTAAAAGAAAAAATACATGGATAAAAGTTACAGTGCAGTTTAAGATATGAATAGTTCAATTAGAAGCAGCGGCAAAAAGAAAAGTCTTCTTGCTGGATTTAAAAGTAGTCAGAGTTGCAGCCGACCTGCAGGTTTCTGGGAGTTTGTTCCAGATATTTGGAGCATAATAACTGATCACTGCTTTACCATGTTTAGTTCTGACTCTGGGGACAGAAAGCTGACCAGTCCCTGAAGACCTGAGAGATCTGGATGGTTCATAATTTAGCAGGAGGTCAGAAATGTATTTTGGGCCTAAACCATTCAGTGCTTTATAAACCAGCAGCAGTATTTAGAAATCTATTCTTTGACACACAGGAAGCCAGTGTAAAGACTTCAGAACAGGAGTGATGTGATCCACTTTCTTACTGAGTGAGGACTCGAGCAGCGGCGTTCTGAATCAGCTGCAGCTTCCTAATAGATTTTTTAGTGAGACCTGTGAAGACACCATTGCAGTAGTCCAGTCTACTCAAGATAAAAGCATGGACAAGTTTTTCCAAATCCTGCTGTGACATTAGTCTTTTAATCCTAGATATATTCTTTAGGTGATAGTAGGCTGATTTAGTAACTGTTTTAATGTGACTGTTGAAACTCAGGTCAGAGTCCATGACTACACCTAGATTTCTGGCTTTATCTGTTGTTTTGAACATTGCAGACTGAAGCTCAGCGCTAACTTTTATACGTTCTGACTTTGCTCCAAAAACCATTACCTCAGTTTTATCTTTGTTTAATTGGAGAAAGTTCTGACACATCCAGTCATTGATTTGTTCAATGCACTTACTCAGTGTTTGAATTGGAGCATAGTCTCCTGGTGAAATGGTTACGTAAATGTGTGTGTCATCTGCATAGCTATGGTAACTTATTTTGTTGTTCTTCATTATGTGAGCCAGTGGTAGCATGTAGATGTTAAAGAGAAGAGGCCCCAAGATTACAAATAGTACACACCAGAAAACACAGAAATATCCATGAAATAAAAATATAGTAGGCTATAAACAATTAAAGGGATAATTGGGAAGGCATTACAAATGTAAATATATTTTAAATAATAAAACAATCCCACCACCACAGGTATCTACAGGAGAAGAGGGAATTCTCTCCACAGAATGTGAATGCCCACGTGGAGAATGGAAATGCAGTCATGCGGCTGCATTAGCCATCTTTGCCATCCACAGTTTCCGCTGCACTGACACCCCCTGTCAGTGGAAGAAGCCAAAGGCAGCTAAACGTACGCATTCAGTGGAGGAGCTATTTCCTCCAACCAATAACTCATTCAACCCGCTGACAGCCCCTGCGAGATGGAGTTCATGACTTTATGAGCTGTTCATGAGCACTCATGAAACATTCATGAACAACTCATTATATGTTCACTTGTCATGTTCATGAACCACAATTCTTAAAATGCTCATGAACCATTTTAAAGAGCAGTTCATGACATTTTTATGAACATTGTTCATTCATATAAAGTTCCTGTTTTGCTTATGACAGACTTTTATGAGCAATTTATGAACTTTTCATGATCCAGCCAATCACAACATTATAATTAAAACCCCAAAAAGTTTGCATTAGTATTTCATGAACTTTTCATGACTATGAGCATTTCATGAATTTTGGATGATTGTGGCAAGTTCAGAATATTTTTGGAATATTCATGAGCATTTTATGAACTTTTGATGATCAGTGTGATGATTTTAAAGACCTCTTGAATATTCATCTACTATTTGAACATTTCTTTCTTTTTTAAAACTTTTAATCTTAAAACAAAACAATAGTGAATTTGAAACTGAACATTATCTGTATTTATTTTGGTGACATTCATATCATTTTATGGTTTATCTGTACTGTTTGAGAAGCAGTACGAGTAAGTAGCGCCAAGGTGGAACCTTTGGCAGGTGAGCGGTGACATCTGGGTTATTTTAGGGGGGACACTTCCGCCCCCTCCTCAGAAGCAATCCAGACGATCAACCGGATCCTGTGTATAATTATTGCTGCTCCACTTTTCTGTTTTCTACAGGTCAGTACATGATGAAAATGATCGATGTTAACTTGTGTGAATTAGATATGATGTTGGAGATGTTTAGGAGAGTGTGTCAGAAGGTTTTGAGCATGTTTGACATAGTAACGGTATTTTAAAAATACTAAACTGTCGGCAACAATAGATGCCATTTTCGCGGGCTTCAGCCGCACCTGGGTAAATGTGACCTGAGCGAAGGCTCGCAGGCAGGTTAGCTGCTGTGCACGGGTAATATGTTTTGTTTACCTGAGTGCAGTCTTGCAGGCACATTGCCTTGTTTTTTGTTTATTAACATTGACAGTGTATTTTTGTGATCTCCATAATATGTTATATTTGGTAAAGATAGATATATTGATAGAAAGTATTATTTGATAGCGTTATGTGTTTATAGATAACAACCTGTCCTTCACTGCAAACATAGCTGCTACAACCCGCTGCTGCAGATACACGCTTTACAACATCAGGAGGATGCGTCCTCAGCTGACCCAGAAAGCCACGCAGGTTCTGGTCCAGGCTCTTATCATCTCACGCCTAAACTACTGCAACTCCCTCCTGGCTGGTCTACCTGCATGTGCCATCCAACCTCTGCAGCTCATCCAGAATGCAGCGGCTTGTCTGGTCTTCAACCTTCCTAAATTCTCCCACACCACGCCGCTCCTCCGCTCCCTCCACTGGCTTCCGGTAACTGCTAGAATCCACTTCAAGACAATGGTACTTGCGTACCATGCTGCGAATGGATCTGGCCCTTCCTACATCCAGGACATGGTTAAACCGTACACCCCAGCACGTGCACTCCGCTCTGCATCAACCAAATGGCTCGCTGCACCCTCGCTGCGAAGGGGACTCAAGTTCCCATCAGCAAAAACACGTGAGTTTGCTATCCTGACTCCAAAATGGTGGAATGAGCTCCCCATTGACATCAGGACAGCAGAAAGCTTACACACCTTCCAGCGCAGACTGAAAACTCATCTCTTTCGACTCCACTTCGAGCAATAGAACTATTAACAAAGCACTTATATACTAATAAAGGGCTGGCTTACCTAAAGCCAGTTGAGTAGCACTTAAAATGTTTTTGCTCTATGAAACCTGATGTACTTATATGATTCCGTTTTCTTCAAGTTTGTATTTTGTTGGTCGAACGCACTTATTATAAGTCGCTTTGGATAAGAGCGTCAGCTAAATGCAATGTAATGTAATAATTTATATTGACTATGTTGAATTTCTCCTTGAGATACAGTAATTGACTGTGACAGACAGATAACTTAAATGGAGAAATGTGATGTTTGTAAAGTTCAGCTATTTGAATGTAACTGTGTACTTTGAATTTTGAATAAGAAGCATTCCAGACGATCAACCGGATCCTGTGTATAATTATTGCTGCTGCCCTTTTCTGTTTTCTACAGAAATCATTTATTGTTGCTGTGGTACCCAAGCTTTTGGGACCCGTAACACAATTTTTTGTGCAGCTGAGTGTCAAGAACTGCTTCAAATAGTGATAGGATTAATTGTAGTGCTCCACCTGTATACATGTATGTTTGTTTGTTTGTTAATTTGAGTAAAGTTCCATTGTGATTGACATAATTGTTGTTTTCTATGGTTGCCAATTGACCCACAGTCAGTGGTTCATGAACAGTTCATGAACAGTTCATAGCCAGCCATTGAATTATATTCAGTGACTGGGTATGAACTGTTCATGAATGGTTCATGAAGTTGTTATGAACAGTTCTTGATATGTTCATGAACAATTCTTGAAATGTTCTTGGTTGAAAACTGAATATCCCTACACACTCACTGAAAACTCCATTTCATGAATTGTTCATGAACCTGCCTAAAACCATATTCCATGAATTGTTCATGAACCATTCCAGCACAGGAGTTTCATGAGTAGTTCATGAACTGCCCTAGTGCCATTTAATGTTCATGTCACTTTCATGAACAGTTCATCAACTTTGTTATGAGCTGTTTATGAGCTGTTCATGAATATGGTTCACTGATATTTCATGAACTTTTCATGACAAGTTCATGAACAGTTCACTATCATCTCACTGGGGAAGAGAGCCCACCTCCGAAGATCGTGACTAGCTGAGGGACAGACTCGGGGGCAGGTTCTCAGGAATGTCTTGGCTTCTCTCCCCCGAGCCAGAAGAGGAACACTACAGCTTGGAAACACTTACCCCCTAAACGCACCAGGAGCGTCTGCGCCGCGTTACGTTGCGGCTGCGCCACGCTGCGACCTCCTCCTGCGACCTCCTCCTGCGACCTAACAAACCAGGCGCGTTTCAAAACGTTGCGGAAGCGGAGCGTCGTGTGTGCAGCCTCGCAGTTCTTAATTAACTTTAAAACATTAATATGTAGTTGTTACCTTCCACTCCACAAACTGCAGCGACTAAAAACCAGGCCTTGTCCTTTCTGATGTTGTCCTTGTAAAAAGCATTGGTTACATCGTATAAAATGGTGTGTTTCTCCACTTCCATTATGAACACCTCGTCATCCATTGTGCGTATCGTAGTGGAGGTGTTGTGATGAAGGAGGGGGGTCTGCTAAATTAGTATATATGCGGGATGGGCCTGGCCCGGATGCTCACCTTTCCACTTCCTGCGAGGGGGGGGGCTGCCTGCCCGACCTTACCTTACGGCTGCGCCGCGGCAAAAATAGGATTCATCCTAATTTTAGAGAAGCGCTGCGCCGAGCCGCTTCTGGGACGCGTCTGAGCCGCAACGCGGCGCGTGTGGTGGAATAGCACCCATTGACTAGAGTGGCCGCGATCCTTACGACCGGCGCGGCCGTAACGCGGCGCAGACGCTCCTGGTGCGTTTAGGGGGTTACTGTTCCTGAAATTCTCAAATCTGTTGGGAATCAGGGACCTGAGGCAATTGTGGCAAGCATGGCATTGTCTGAGGAGCAAGAGAGGGCAATTCAGGTGGCTACCACTGGTCAGCGAACCAACCCAAACTGGCATTTGTTCAGGAAAGAAAGGTTGACTGGCAGCAACTTTGGAGCTGTCCTGAGGTCAAAGCGTGTGACTGCTGCCCTTATTGCCAGGGTGCTAGGGCAACAACAGGCCCTTGATGGTGTTTTGTCTGTACAGTGGGGGACTATGAATGAATGTGAGGGCGTCAGGGCATTCACCACTGCAACCCAGATGCAGGTCCATGAGTCAGGTTTGTGGCTCTCCCAATCAGGAGTGTTGGGGGCATCTCCAGATGGTCTGGTAGGGTCTTCCGCTGTGCTGGAGGTAAAGTGTCCCTACGGAGCCAGGGAAATGACAATTAGTGAAGCATTGCAAATCAAGGGCTTCTGTGTCAGTAAGGAGGGAGAAACATTCAGCCTGCGTGAGGAGCATCCTTACCGGCACCAAGTGCAAGGTCAGCTTCACCTCACTGCAAGAAGAAGAAATTAAGAAATTGTGAATCGTTTTTAATTTACATTTACTTACCTTTGCAATGTTGTGGTTGTTAGAGTGTTAGGTTTCCTGTCAGCTCGTCTGTTGGGAAGATATAAAATATTAGTTTCATGGAAGTCACACCGTCACATATAAGAGCATTAACACATACAATACATAGCCTAAAACAAAACATCTAAAGATATAACCTTACACTTTGTCTCGTGAACATTTTCACTATTTTGACATTTTTATAGATGGAAATTGAACTAAAGAAATAAAGGTAGATTAATCCATATTGAAAATAGGTGTCAATAGGTGTCATATTTCTTAATTAATTAAGATAAGATATTACTGTATTGATCCCAATTTGGGAAATATTTGTGTTGCAGCAGCAAAACAAGAACAACAAAATATAAGTTATTATATATACAAAAGTATGTGAGGGATGGAATATTAAATTGAATATAAATGTAAAATGTACATGTGATTTTACGTCCAAGAGAAGCTATGGAGCAGAGCGTTCTCTGCCAGCCAGAGGTGATTTGTTATTAGTTCAATACGTCAAACTGATTTCCCCGACTACAGTCTTTACAGTCTTTACATGGTGAAACGTTATGCTGCTTGTACTAATTAGACTTATCATATAAGCCACACAGGTTTTAATAGGATGTATTCATTATCTTTACTTATGTTGCGGTCTTTTCAGCAGCGCCATCTCTAAAACAGCGATACAGTCACTACCCATCATTTACATTTCACCGTGACATGGACAAAAATGTAACGTCAGCTTACCTCATGGCACGAATCCAGACTCTCCTTTGGAAAACATTGGCTGGGAAACGATAGAACGAGCACGTTTCATGCAAAGACCTGTGGCTGCAACCCGGAGCAAAGCAACAAACCATTGCGTAGCTAACTAGTAGCGCTAGCTTTAGCTAACGTTAGCCAACGAAACGAACTGCTGAGTAAAATTGGAAAACACTGGTTATTAATTATTCTATAATTTGTAAAACTACGGTGTTAAAAACGACAATTTCAAAAATACGGATTCTAATGGTCAGATATAGATATACATATACTAAAGATAGGCAGGGACTTGCTTTCAAGCAGAACACAGGGGGAAACAAACTTAGCGGGAGTGTTTACGTGTGTAGGCGTAATGACGTACAACGGCCTCGACAATTTCTGTAGTCCTATTCAGCCACTCGGTAACAACCATCGTTTTTCAGACACGTAAACTCTTCAAAAATCACCAGTGGGGTCACTGCTAATGTATCTGCTGTCATAGAACAAAACGTGATTTATCTCTTAAATGTGTGTCAACCACAGACCTTATTTCGAGCTATTTTCCAAAATCCTATGGAGAAAATGCATTGCTTTTTTGACGAAGGAACCGGAAGTGCTAAAAATGCTAACTTACTTCCGGGTTTTACGACGCGTCACTGCGGTTCTCTATACGTCTCCTTGCAGTATCAACACTAATTCGGCTGACTTTTACATTTGATCTAATTCATAGATAGGTTATATTTACACCATAACGGTGCACAGCTGATAGAAAAGGACTGTAGCTTTCAAAGATATTACTGATTTTCTTTGAATGTAAGAATGTAAATACTGAGTCTGAAATAGTATAGCAATATGCTGTAAAATGATGTGAAAGCATGCATAAAACTATACATCTTCAGATGTTGTACATACACACTAATAATACAAAGTTATTATGGCTGTGTGCACCTTGTGTGCACCTCCTAGTGGTTAAAGCACGTTATTGAATTATTGTTTTTATGTGTTATATTTGATTAAAAAAATATTAAGAGTACATACTTTCATAGGGGGAAAGTATAAATATAGAAATATAGAATATAAAAAATCAAGAAGATACTATAAGTGATCTCTACAATAAAACAGTTTAGTGCAGGATGTACACAGATATTAATAGGAGGAGGTGCAAAACAGAAAAATGGATTAACCTTTATTTAAACATTAAATATTAAGCCTGACAAAGTAATTAACGTCTAATATATTGCTTTCCTGCAATGTTAACTATGTTGAAGCACTTATTTTAACTGATATTATACACATTAATTATACTCTTATGTATGTAGATAGAATAAGAAATATGACAGTTTAATGGTGGAGGTACACACATATTGATAGATGTCTTGTAATGCACTTTTGAGGAACCTGTTACCCAAGTTTTTCATTCATTGCATAACTACACCGTAGTTGTGTATGATATGTCAATAAACCTTTGAAAATCTTGAAAGGGATGTGCAAAATAGCCATAATATACAGTCTTTAATGAACTATTAGTAGAGAATAACGAGTAATGAATATACTTTATTACTTGTTTCCATTCATGTCAATTGCAGATACATGTTTAGTCTTATCAAGCACCAACTATCAAATATCTCTCCTGATTGTTGGCACTTGACAATCACCTTACCTGAATTTTACTCAGGTGTAACTAAAGTCTGATTTAAGGGTTGTTTATATTTCACATAATTAATCAGAATCTGCAAAGTAACTCAAATAAATGCAGTGGAGTAAAAATACCAGGTTAACCTCTGAATTGTAGTGGAGTAGAATTACAAAGTAGCAATGAGCTGTCATGTGGGCATACGGCATTAATATAATGCTGCGCATTATGGACACAAGTGATTTTCACCCATTTATTAATTATATGTTTTACATTTGATAACACCAATGTGTTTAATAATGGCAACTTCTAATTGTGGGAAAAGCGAAAACGTTCAGTAGAGACGTCCCATAGAACATTTTGCGAAACACAATAGCCAGCATGTGTAGTTCTGGAGGGGTGTTCGATTCCAGTTTTGGATAGTCTGGCGTGGTTTCGTTCCATTTCACACAGCTGTTTGACGCTCTGCGTAACCTTACGGGAACTGTAGTCCTAAACGATAGCTGGGGATTATGGGTAGTGTAGTGTCTTCGGCCATCCTAAACTCAGAAATGTTGACAATCGCAATGATGCTCGAAATGTCCCTTATATGTTTCCGGTTATTTTTATTTTGAAATTCAGTTCCTGACGGACACCAAAAAAGCCCGAGATTATCGAATTAAACCAATAAATAAAAGCAAGGATAATTGTGTGTTATTGGTGAGTAAATAACAGTGTGTTATTTTTGAAAAGAATAACAAATTAGAAGGAAAAAAATATTTAAAAATACAGATTTCAGTATCCTGAGGCTCTGAGCCCCATTTATTTTCCTCACAGACGACAACAAAAGTCCGAAATTATACGATTTAAAATAAAAGCAATAATTGTGGCTTGATATTGAGTAAGAACATGTTTTTATGAACCACACAGCTTCCGGTCTTCCACGACCCGACCGGAGAAAAAGACGTGCTGCAGCCTGCAGGCACGAAACACGTTACCAGTAGAAATATATTGCTTTTAAAATCGTGCTGTGCAACACGAAAAAAAGGGGCAAATCGTGATGGTGAACACGAATCAATAGATTAAAAATCGTGTTGGTGAACACGAAATGCCGTGAGACTGGGTTGGACTATAACACCTCTTGTTGATAAATAACAACTATGTGCAATATATATGCCGTTACAAACTGTGCAATATATACCTGGCTGCTAAATCCGCATAACTGTTACAGGGTGTGTATTATGTAAAATGTGTAACTTTAAAAACATATATCATTTCTTTTTTTAATCTTCAATACTTTTTTTATGCATGTTTTAGGTAACATTAAGCTGTCTTTGGCTCTTCTCTGCTGTAACAATGTAAATGTGTCCCCTGTGGGACGTCTAGGGCAGGGGTCGGCAACCTTTAAGCCCTCTGCTCTGGCTCCCTTGAGCTTAGACAAAAATAAGAAGGAAATAAAATAAAAGTATTTGTAGGACTATTTATATTTTATTGCATGGTTGAAAATGTTTCGTATCTTGTATTTTGAGGTGATACTGTGACACATACATATTTTAAGTGGGGGTGGACCTCAAATCCTATAGGGGGTTCCGGGGGCATGCTCCCCCGGTCAGACTTTTTTTTAAATGTTGGACTTAAATGCATCAATCTGGTGCACTTTGAGGGGGAAATAAAGAGACTACACCCATATGAAACAGATCTGTATACATTTAAATAATCATAACATCATATAGACATGGCCATAACCAATAACATAGAAACTTGTTTATTTATTTGTTTTTGGTTCATTTATATTTGTGCACAGACACACTGTCTGTGCTCCTGAATCAGTCTCTCCTGTCTCCCTCATCTCCCCCCTGCTCCTCTATTGCCCCTTTCACACCAGCGCCTTTTCAGCTCCGGCTCGGAGCTAGAGCCTGAAAAGCGCCGGGTTTTCCTGTTCACACCGCAGCGGCGCCGGCTCTTAGCTCCGGAATCCGCTTCATTTCCAGCTCCAAAAAATTGTCGGTCCAGAGGCAAGAGCTTTGGAGCTAAGAGGCGACGTCGCTTACATCTCTCTTACGTCGAGGCGTGCAGGAAACTAAACCCACCTCCCCTGAACATGGGTCGACTGTCATGCCTGCCTACAACAGTGTGCTTATAAACACACTTTATAAAGTCAGGCAACACTAACCAGGCTTCGTGTGATTCTGTTTATTTGTACCTTACTTTGACCATCCGTTCACTGTTATCGATCATTGTGGAGAGAGGCAGACGTGTTGTTTTGTATTATTGCAGCTATCGGATGCAAGTAGTCAGTTTAGCTTCGGTTGCTATGCTAACATCACCCGTTTTATACCAGAGAAACTTTCATAACAGCGTTGTGATACCAAACAGTGTCAATTCAGACTGACACACATTCACTTAGGCTAAGGGGAACTGGGGATATGCATCAGCTGCTTGTGTGAGTCGGACAGTGAATACTTTAGAGCGGCCGCTGCAGTGTGAGCTAACCGGGAGCTAACGGGAGAATAAACTCCCGTGGAAGAGCAGCCAGCACTGCAGCGGTCGGTAAATGCTGCAGAAACACATTAATAAACAATGAACCACGGCACTCTGGAGCAAAGTATAAGGTTGGAGAAGTCGTTATTCAATTTATTCTGGCTTCGTGTGATTAAAAGCAACACGATCATCGACCCGACGCAGTTGTTGTTGTTGTTGTGAGCGCCGTAATGGCTTCCGTTGGGGAGCAAATCAGCGATGTAAACGGTGACGCCATGACGCAGCAGGGGCAGCTCTGGGGCGCCAGTGGACGGTGTGAACAGAGCGGGAGCTGAAAAGGGAAACCGGAGCTGAACCAGAAAAGCTCCCGCTCGGAGCTAGAAAGGGAAAAGCGCTGGTGTGAAAGCCGCATTTGAGGCAGCAGCAAAGACTAGTTTTAGCTCTCAACAAGTTTATCTTACCTTTTTTTACCTAGTTAACATGTTATTGTTATTATTCATGCATATTTTACTAATCACTCTCAAATGGAAATATGTGTTTACATAAATGGTGACCAAACCCTTTGAGACCCACAGAGATAACTTAGACTAAGTTAACTATCTAAACACACACAGAGAGTCCTTTGCCTCACCTGAGCTGTAGTTATCAGTCTCTCAGTCTGACTGGAGAGGACTCTCCTCCACCTTGTTGTTGAAAAAGCTCCTTATATCCGTTAGCGCAGTTAGCTAGCACCAGATGCTAACAACAACAATAAACGTAACCGGTGCGCGCGCTTTATCTCACTCGCTCGCGCCACACATACACACCCTCCCGAGCTTGAATGACACACAGAGACCAATCAAGGGCATTAGTATGACCTGTATGAAAGTGGCCATGTCGGCAGGCCACATCATGTAGACAGCCAGTCACCCTCTGTGAGGCAGAGTCAGACCCACATTTGCGCAGTGTTGCGTTCACAATACATACATTAAAAAAAAATCCTCAGGCCAGCAGGCCACTTAACAGGCTAGGCCATTGGGAAACCTCCCGGTCCTCCCGATGGCCAGTCCGGGCCTGGTATTGTGTATAGAAAATATTGAGTTATATTTCTCGCGCTACCTAACATCCATGAAGCCAACATGACAGAGGGAGGCCTGTCACTCAGGAAGCCAAACTACTCTTTGCTAAGCCCCGCCCCCCCAAGCAACATCAGGGCCAAAAGTCTGAAAGCAAAAAAAAAAAGATCTGAAAGCGGAAAAAAAAGATCTGAGAGTGAAAAACGATCTTAAGGTGAAAAGCAATGTGAAACCTGAAAAAACAAGATTTCAAACTGAAAAAATTATTATTTTGAATCTGAAAACGAAAAATCTGCAACTGAAAAAAATCAGGATTCAAATATCAAAATATGTATAAAAGTGAAATCTGAAAATAAATATTTTATTCAAAAAAATTGCTGAACTGAATCAAAATAATATTAAACCTGAAAAATGATTTCAAATACTTATTTTTATTTTGAATACATCATTGTATTTTTCAAAGTTCAGGATAAAACTTCAAATAAATTGTATTTTTTTTTTAATGATCAAAATGTATGACCCTGAAATAGCTCCATAATCCACGAGCTGCATGATACTAGCATAATAGATTGCCGATCGGGCAACCAGCAGGTTAATGTCAAGCCCTGACCTAACTCCACATCTCCGGTGTGGGAATATTTAGGATTTAAGCCAAATCAACGAGGCGAACCTACGGACTTGAATGAGCCGGTACGTATGTCACATTTGTTTTAAAAAGATAGCAACAAAAGCTATCAATACGACCAACCTTAAACTGCACCTGAAACACATCCACCCCATTCCGTTTTCCCAGCTGGGAGCAAACACGCTTCAGTCTATGTAATTTATTGTTTTGGTTGTGTGGGATTTAATTAATTAATAATTTAATTTATTTGTTTTATTTATTATATATAATTTATATATGTAAATATTATTTCACATTTAATTTGCAATGTTGAATATTCAATAAAAAGTTATGTTTGAAAGGATGTACCTGAATTATTATTAATCATTAGTCAGTGGTCTTAAATGGTCTTACAACGGTGCCGACAATATTATCGTTTATCTCAATAATTTCCGGGAAAATGTATCGTCCAACAAAATGAATTATCGTGACAGGCCTAAAATTGATTGTCCATGTAAATCTTTTCTTTTCTTTTTTCTTTCGTTTGTCTGTATGATTATGTGTTTTCATCTTTGGATACAAATACCTCATAGTAATGGAAATATGCGACCTACATGCAAGTTTTGTGATTTCACTGGGTCAATGCTGAAGGCAAACATTTAAAGGTGAAATGCATTTAAAATAAATGTAAAAGAAGTGTGATGTACAATATATATTGTGAGCAATAATACCTCTGAACAAACTCCGGTGTTGTGACTGATTCCACCTCATATTCAATATTGAACACATAAACTGGCGAACAAGACAGCCAAGGCAGTTGTGAAATCCAGCATGGGAGGTGAAAGTGGGATTACAACACGTCCCTCTATGGGCAGCATCCACTTGTTCGCAGACCACATAGTGTCTCCTGCAATAATCAAACATAAAACAATAATGATATTACAATACAGTAATGTCTGGAGACCCTATCCACTTTTGTCCTGTGCGGAATTGAAAAGGGACCCAATGACATCTTTGAAATGTTCACAATCACAAGAGTTCATCACAATCACAAATTCTTGTGCTAATGGATGTTCTTATATCTGATGTCTTGGTCCCTGGATGGTGGTTTACTACAGCATCTGTGGAACAGAACAATTACAAATAATTAGAAGTTCACAAAAGACAGCAGGAATTATAACAATATCCATAATATCTATATTAAAGCATGGGCTGGCTTGGTGAATAATGTGGGAATGCAGATAGTGGAAGAATAGGCTTTGTACATTTTCGTCTGAGTGTGGCGCTACTGCTTGGTATGTTTTATGGAATTTGGACCAAGCATCTGTAACAGTTCTGTTTAAAACTTTTTTAAATGTAATTGCATTCATCTTTAAAGGTGGGGTAGGTACGTTTGAGAAACCGGCTCGAGATACACTTTTTGTTATATTCCATGGAATGCTCTTAACATCCCGATAGCAATGAATATCTGAAGTGCTTTGACAAAAAATCCATACAAAAATGTCATCTGTGGAAGCCGTGGTACTGTAAAAAGCACGACCAATCATTTTAGCCGGCCCGGCTAAAATAACTGGATGGCCTACCTGCCTGTCAGCCTTCCATCTGTGCACAAACTTATCTCGTGCCCTCATTGGTAATGTGCGTGTTTGTGTGTGTTGGAGGAGGGGCTCTGTAAGGAAGTGGCAGATTTGTTCCGTTTGTGTATTTTGAATTTCTAGCGCACTCAAGCCGGTTTCTCCAAAATTACCTACCCCACCTTTAAAAGACTACTTTTATTAAATGAGAGTTTTACCTAGTATAATGAGCCTGGGGTGGTGGGAAGGGAGAACTGGGCCTCTGCATCGGCAGGAGTTGTAGTCGCCTATGAGTATTGGAATTTAGATGAACAAAGGCATAGAAAAACCCTGAAATATGTACTGACACAAAGCTACAACCCTCGATTTTGTAAGTAGTAGTAGTAAATACATAGGTATATACAATATACAACAATACGCATAGTGCAATTAGCAGTACCAGTAATAAAATAACTGAATAAATAACTAAGCTGAATAGTGAATAAAGTGATATGAAAACTACAGTGAAATGAAATGACAGTGCATTCCTCACCACTGCGATCTGGCTCCTCTGTTTGCTAGCGTTAGCGTTAGCATTTCTCCCCCGGGCTTAAATTGTGTATTATAGAATGATCACACCGGTGACAGTACTCTTCAAAGGGTTCACAAAATATGACTACTACTCTTACTGTTTAACATTTTGGGTTACTTAATGTTACTTCATATTAAGGCTAATAAAAATGACAAGGCTGTAATGCTAACTAACGTGCTAGCTAGGTAGCTAACTTGATCCAGCCACTCTTGGTCCTTTCATCAGACGGGAAGCGAAAGAACGAGCAAGACCCATTGCTGGTATGATAACAACCTAGTACTAAGCACACAGGCATCTTGTTAAAGTTATCTTATTTTAGCCAGCGGCATATAGATAGATTATATCTATATGGCGCTGATCTTAGCTATCTCTTAGTGGAGGAAAACAATTGTGACATCACTTACGAGACTTGAGATGTGTAGTCTTTCTAGTTACGTATTTTTCATAATAAATAACAATAATAAATAAAAAAATAAACATTAATCGTCTCCACTCGGCAGGGATCCCCCGATTTCTTACAGTTTCTCATCATGGGGAGGCCTCCTGTCCCCGGCACTGACACACTGCCTGAGGAAGGTTATGTGTATTTTGTCATTAACTTTTTTCGGACCTCCTATTTATTTATTTTGGTGGCGATCCGACCTCCATGCTGCTACTCTGGTTCAAACTGCATCCACTAAACAATGTGATTTTTCTCCACCTTCCCAAATTAACCAAAATCTGACACGGTGTGAGACGTCTTTTTTAGCTGTTCTGTCGTCATTTCCTGCGATCTCCTTCATGCAGTCAGTCAGAATGAATTGTAATACGTGGCGTTTCTTTGACTATTTATAGGTTACGTGAAGCCCGCAAAAGCTGCGCCGCATTTCAAGTTGATTGTGATTTATAAAAGGGAAGCCGGTACGCATTGTTTTATGAATCGGAAAATCTCTGTGCGTATTTATTTGCTTTGTCCTACGTAAGCAACCTTCCAACGTGAATCCTACGCAAGGCTATATAGATGAGGCCCCTGGAGAGTAACATATGTCAGTATGAAGATTCCACATGGCTCCTGCTTTGAAATACTGACCTTTGAACCTTGACCTCGGTGCATGTTTGAAGGCTTATAATTAAGCAACAAAAGGGACTACAGACATGGGACATACTGTTATAGAGCTTTTGACCTCAGCTATCATGTGAGTATTGTCAACACTGTTACATTTGGGTGAAATATGGTTCAAATGTATTTTCACCCATTTGACAATTTGATATTTAAAATCTGATTGCACAAATGTGTTTACCATCCCCTTAAACCCTCAGTGTATTCTTCATTCAGTATTTATAATTTCCAATTTTAGGAAAAACACTAATATATTTAAAAACTACAATTCCCTAGAGCCACACTATGCAGTTTAGTACAAATCAGCACCACAGTTGTAGTTCTTCCGGTTTGCAAAGACATAGGGTCTTACAAATATACTAAGTATATACAATATCTACTATAGCCAAACAAGTAATTACACTGCATCAAGATTATTTATATTAAGAAAAAGATGTTGGTTTATTTAAGATATTTTAGATATTTTAGCTATTCTAGAAATGGGGTTTTTCGGTTGGTTCTTTCTTTTTTGGTTACTGTGTTCTTCTACAGTACATTGTTGGTTACTGTTATCTTCTACAGTACATTGTTGGTTACTGTGATTATCTACAGTACATTGTTGGTTACTGTGAATATCTACAGTACATTGTTGGTTACTGTGATCTTCTACAGCAGTGGTTCCTAACCAGGGAACCCAGATCGCAGGGCGGGCGCCAGGCCTCAACTGATTTGAGGCCAAATATCATATTTAGACTTTTTTTTTAACTTTTTTTTTTTTTACATATAATTGTAACGCAATACATGATTGTCACTACATTACAATAAAATATAAAAAATAATTGATTAATTAGAATAAAAATTCAAGTTAGTAGCTATTATAGGCATACAAATACAGAAATGTATAATGTTTTCTTTAATAGAAATGTTTCTTCTGCCTGTAAAATGTCCAAACCAGGCTTTTCTGGATAAGCGCATTTTTAAAACATAGTCATAGTCCATGCCGGTTTATGTTGGATTATTTGTCACAGTTGCTCCGATCAGATCGGTCTCCTCCATTTTGTAGATTATTTACGACTTTTGAATCCACATAAACACATCGGCAAAATCCGGCTCACTTTGAGCATGTGTTTTAAACAGTTTAATCCCTTTGTGAATTGTTTCCACTTCCGCGCCGTCCTTTAATTTCTTCATACAGCGGGAATCCAAATGAATTAATCCTGAGTCCAATAACCATCAAAGTCACTCCAATAGTGCTCCTTAATTTAGCTTTCATCCCCCTTTAACCTGTTAAACCCAAGCGGCAAACTGTGGGGTAGAGCCGGGAAGCCAATACGGAAGTGTCACACACTTTCATATATTGGCCGATAGGCGATGGCTGCAGAAAGGAGCAATTTCCATAGACCCCATGTTAAAATGCCCAACTTTACAGCAGAATAAAACATGTTTCTACCCCTGGCTCCATACATTTTTATTATCGATATAGTTAGATTCCACCTTCATGATTATGGATCTGTGAGTGAATTGTTTTCTAACGCTTTTATTTATATTAGGTCTTAAAGTGTGTGCATAAATTAGGGCGTGGTCACATTGAGTGACGGCTCTGTCAAGTGCCTGCCGCTGTTAGCTTCTTGTCTCTCTGCTAGCTGCTCCGTGAAGCTAGCTACAGGGACTCTGCCTGCTCAGCTCATCCAGGAAACACAACTTGTAGCCGGCCGTGGTTGTTTGTTCTTCATGCTTATATATCGAACTATTGTGACTCGCTCTGCGGTTAAAACAGATGGTGCATGAATGCGGTAAGTGAAATTCGAGTGCTTTATTTATGTGTTAATGATTTTAATCAGCTACGTAATGAATGGTAAGGCTTGGGTTAGCATGTAAGCTAGTGGTAGCTACATCGGTGCTAACGATTGTAATCGTAGCCACCAAGTTAAAATCATAGACTGTATATATAAAGGTTAAAACGAAATAGACAAGTGTTAAGCGTTAAGTGGGATAATACTGTTGAACAAACGGCTTCTGTTTGAGGTTGATAAAATAAGGTTACATCCTTGTAACTTAGAGATATTTTATTATGTAGGTAGAACTGTATGCATCTAAGGTTAATTTAAATTGGCTATGCTCAAGTATGTAGACAAGCTAATGTCGAAGTAGTTATGTGAAATCAACCTCACAATAAGATGTGTGTAGGCTATATTACAATTATTAATGTCATATTTCAAGATGATTACTTGGATATTACAATATGGTTGGTTGAGCTGGAGTTCATTATCAATCAATCAATCAATCAATCAATCAATCAATCAATCAATCAATCAATCAATCAATCAATGTTTATTTATATAGCCCAATATCACAAATGTTACATTTGTCTCAGTGGTCTTCACAGTGTGTACAGAATATCAGTATGACAATACGACACCCTCTGTCCTTAGACCCTCACATCGTACAAGGAAAAACTTCCGAAGATCTTACACATTACATTACATCGAGCTTACACGTTAACGTCACAGTCATCTGAAGAACGAACCCAAACCTTGTTGTTTTTATGAATTGCATTACCAAATGGGTATCAAATAAACAGTAAGCATCGGTAACACAACTTCCAAAGTTACAGTAAAATCAAAAGGACCCTGACTCGGACAATACACAATCCAACAGAAGAGAATCAGTTATATTGTTTGTACACATGGTACTTTACATATATATATATATATATATATATATATATATATATATCTGTTTGTTTAAGGTGTCCAGGTGATGCAGGCAGGCTGGACCAGAGAGTGAGAGACAGAACTGGACTCCTCACAGCAGTGAACTTCAGCACAGGTACAAATACTCTTTTTTCATACTGTACAAAGAATCAAGAAGATATTGGTTTAAATGAATGAAGTATTGACTTGAATACACTGATATACATTCCATTAAATAATACTAAATACTAGATCACCTACACATCAGTTAAGTTGAGGGTTTTTTCCATGCAAAAAGTTACATTTAGATATTTAGCAATATGACTTTGTCAGCTTTCTAATTTAATGTATTGAAGGCAAAGATATTTAACACATAGTGAGAACTGCTACTATTTATCTCTCAATATTGTCTGTAAAAAACGTGGTAAAAGTTATTCTTTCAGTGAGACAACAGAGCAAGCTTCTCCAGTTGCACTACGTTTTGATAACAGATAAATATTATTTTGATAATAACATATATTTCAATGTTGATGAACTTCATACTGTTCATTCATAATCTGATTGTCTTTGTAGCTCATTGTTGAAATAAAAAAAACACATTACAAAATAATTATATCTACAGCCCCTAAACACAAAAACACACCGCTTTCATAAATAACACACTTGTTCTGCAATAATATTTTTTATGTTAACCGTCATTTTTGTTAGGAAAGGACATGCCTGAAAGACACAACATTTTCTCCTTCTCTGAGGGTCAAGAAGAACATTAAAAGCTGATGTTATGAGATTTTAAGACCAGTACAGGACATTCACTAAGAAACTACTTTTATTGTAAAAACAGTCAGCTGATCGAATGCAGCTATTTCCACATCTACACTCCATCAGCTGATTATTTCTGTTTGCCTCACTTTATGAGCTTCACAACATGTACCTTGTTTTGCAACGTCACAAATAAATGGGGCCAATCTTCAGTCAGATGTGAATGTGTAATCTAACATGTTCAGTAAGAATAATGGACAAAAGGAGTACAAATACAATTTATTGAAATTTGAAACAAAAGTTAATCAAATGTTTTAAATAAAAAGCACATATGGACAGAAGGTATAAACCTATTAAATGTATAAGTAAACACATTTAGTCAAATAACGTGACAGACTAGGCCTGTGCAGTTGGTATCAGCTTTGCCCAGCATGGGCTCCTTCATCAGCCCTGGTCCTCCTCGCAGAGGAAAGACCCTCAGTCCTCTCCAAACCAAGACAGGACGTCCATCACACGGAGGTTTCTCCCTGAAGTCTCTGCTGCTCTCTGGACACCAGGCTGTCTCAATCCGTCCACACTGAATATGAGAGGGGGAAAATGAAAATAATAAATGCTTTAGACAATAAGAAACATAAAGTTGACTGTTGAGTTGCTCAGTTTTTTTAGATTGTCAATACTATTACTGTATAACTAATATCTCAGGTTAAGAGGCACATTCAAATAAAGATTGGTCTTTAAATACATGTTGTCTTTTGAATTGTTTGTCTAAAGTCAAGGATCTAGAACTGGTACTTAGTTTTAATGATACAGTCTGGTTATTATGCTGTTGGCCTCACAGGTAAGAGCACTAACTAGCTACCATCACATGTACCTTAGCTTGACTTAAATGTATTAAACGTATAGTTAAGTGATATCAAAATATAAATAACTAATGTCATGCAAACATATTCATATTTGCTTGATTCCAGTGTTGAATGTAACACAATTGCATACAAACGTTAAGGGGTTTTAAGATTCTGAAGTATTATGCTAAAAACTCAATAACTTAGATTATTATTTATAGTTTTGCTGAATAGTTTCATATCCGCTTACCTTAGAAACGTAAAATGTGACGGCAGTGTGCAGATGGGGAGCATGTTAGCTTAGCTTGGTAGCTTCAGCTAGCTCTGGAACTTCCAGCTCGGTGGCAGCAGGTCCCGCCTTGGCTCCGCCTATTTGCCCTTATTTGGAGCAGGCTGGAGAAGGCGGGAGTTGAACTCTGACGTCACTGTTGAGCCGTTAGTGGCCGACTCGGCCTACTAAGGGCTTCACGGCAACTGCAGAATCCTATGGGTGACGTCACGGACCCTACGTCCATTTATATATACAGTATGTGGTTAAACCCCAAGGTCCCCGTCGGCGGGAACCCTGTTTTTTTTTTCACAACACTGTGTCTCAGGGGATCTTAATATTTAAGAACCTATTAATGTGTTATACCATATTAACGAAAATAATCTCAGCTAACTGACGATACAAACCATTTTTACCAAAACAAAACACAAGTCTCATAAGAAGCATCTAAATCACCCCTTAGCGAAAAATGCTAACGGACATTGGCACAGAACTCAAGATAAAAAATTACTTATCGTAGCTGCACATACAAGATATCCGATTAAAGCTGAGGTTCCACAGATTATTTAGGTATATAGTATCATCACTGAGTGATCCGGACTCGGATTCCTAAAGCTTTTAGTCTACTAACCCATCATCCAAGGTTAGTTTTCACTATAAGTACAAAATATTTTTTGGACAGACACTATAATTTACAGTTTTTTACCATGTTCAATCTGAATTTTCTTTATAATAAAAAACATCTATATTGAATCTGACTTTTCTACATCCAACTCACAGGTTTATCATTACTTTGAGAAAAAAGATTATTAATTTAACCCTTTTAGAAGGGAAGATATGGTCATTTGTTCTGGGAATGTCATTTTTGAGCCTGAAACCTGAAAAACAGGCTCGGGTTTAACAGGTTAACAAAATACTTCACATTCATCTAGTTTGTGACAGTAGTTGTATCATTTTTGATACAATTAATTACCGCTGCGCAACTTCCAACAGGAGTCATTTGGGGGGGCTCTTGGGAAAAAAGGTTGGGAACCCCTGTTCTACAGTACATTGTTGGTTACTGTGATCTTCTACAGTACAATGTTGGTTACTGTGATCTTCTACAGTACATTGTTGGTTACTTTTATCTTCTACAGTACATTGTTTGTTACTTTTATCTTCTACAGTACATTGTTGAGTACTGTGAATATCTACAGTACATCGTTAGTTACTGTGATCTTCTACAGTACATTGTTGGTTACTGTGATCTTCTACAGTACATTGTTGGTTACTGTTATCTTCTACAGTACATTGTTGAGTACTGTGAATATCTACAGTACATCGTTGGTTACTGTGATCTTCTACAGTACATTGTTGGTTACTGTGATCTTCTACAGTACATTGTTGGTTACTGTTATCTTCTACAGTACATTGTTGAGTACTGTGAATATCTACAGTACATTGTTGGTTACTGTGATCTTCTACAGTACATTGTTGTTGATGGTTACTGTGATTATCTACAGCACATTGTTGCATACCTGCCAACCCTACCGATGTGGGCGGTAGTCTACTGCTTTTGACATGTTCTACCGATTTAGCTGGCTTTCCCTACCGATTTTTCAATCTTCCCAAACTATAGCAAATAAAAATGACACTACATAGAAACTGGACTCGACTTTTGGCGGACACCGTTTGCAGCGTGTGTGTGATCGCATCATACAAACAGTCCTCTGTGTTTCTGAAAGAGAAACAACGTGCAGACCGGGGGTAACGCTGCCTTTCCTCTGCACCCCCGGGGCTGATGGGTAATCACTCCCAAATGAGTTTAATGGAACAGAGACAAGGCATTTGAGTCCTGCAGGATTTCCCCGTTAGTATCAGTGTCTCGAAAACACATGTTGGCGACTGAAAGACATCCAGTGTTTGGTCTTTTCCTGAAGCATCCTTCACCTACAGTGTCTCAACTGAGATTTGGGGATATTTATCTCCCATTCTTTCATTTTTTCTGAAATGTTCAACACCAAACATGTCGTTAATGTCTCTGTTTAGTGAACTACAGCAATCTGAAAGCCTGTACATTATCCATATCACACTTTATCAGTAGAAACATGCAGGAAATTACTTTTTTAATGCAGTATTTTCTGATTTATGGCGCAAAGGTATTTCGCTCTGTGCAAACCTTTGCCTCTAATATGTCAACAACATGAAACAAGAATATGAACCTGGCTTTATCCAATGTTCACACAAGAGTTCTACATCCTGACACATCCTTCATCTACACCAGGCATCCTCAAAGTCCGGACTCCGGTCCGGATCCGGACCGAGCCACAACTGTCTCTAGACTCTGAGCAATTTAATCTTTTCATATGTATTATCTGTATTATCTGTGTTATATGCGAGACATCGCCACAACGCAACGAGTCAAAATTATCCGCTATGTCCATAAACAGCGCTCTGCATGTCCTGTTCCACGGTCTGTGTGTCTGTCAACGCATTGGTCCAATCACATTCAGCATCCCGTCAGTATTTTTTCCCCCCAAACAATCTGCGAATCAGAGGCACAGTAGGGCGGGTCTTCTCGGAATGCGGGTGGGAAAAATGTGTGTCTCGTCTCTTTCAACCTCTCTGAGTCAGAGCGAGAGTTTAAAAAAAAGAGTGCTCTCTCGAACTGGCTTGAGTTTGCTCGCGTGAATTGTGGGATGGACCCTCAAAGATCTGGGGAGTTTGAGGCGCACAGTGACAGGGTTAATGACTCTTGAAATTGGGAACGGACCCACAAACCTTGGTGCCAACTTCTTGGAGTGAACATGTAGGGGTAGATCCTTGGTGGAGAGCCCGGCTTTCTGGCCCGCCCTGTAGAGGGGGGCCGCACGCCGTGTGACGATCCGCCGCTGACGATCCGCCGCTGACGATCCGCCGCTGACTTCATCCGGGTAGCGCCTGCCGAGCACCGGCCCAAACCCGCCGACAATGCCGGACCATGGCGTGCGCGGATGGAACTTTGACTTCTTCCTCATTAGCAGGGAAGAGAGGAGGCTGGTACCCGTTAGCACACTGGAAATGGGAAAGACCCGTGGCAGCCGAGGGGAGAGTGTTGTGGGCATACTCTACCCAGGTAAGGTGATCGCTCCATGTGGTCTGCTTCTGGGACACGAGGCACCTGAGGCATGTTTCGAGATCTTGGTTCAGGCGCTCTGTCTGACCGTTGGACTGCGGGTGATAACCGGAAGATAAGCTGACGGTGGCGCCGAGGAGCTGGCCAAACTCCTTCCAGAAGTTGGAAATGAACTGTGGTCTTCTGTCGGAGACTATGTCACTGGGGAAACCATGGATTCTGAACATGTGAGTTAACATGACCTCTGCCGTCTTCTTGGCAGAGGGAAGTGTGAGCAGAGGAATGAAATGTGCCATCTTTAAGAAACGGTCTATCACCGTCAGAACGGTAGTGTTACCTTTGGAGGGCGGTAGTCCTGTCACAAAGTCCATGGAGATGTGTGACCATGGTCGCTGAGCCACTGGGAGGGCTATGCGGATGACACACAAATGTACGTAACAATTTCACCAGGAGACTATGCTCCAATTCAAACACTGAGTACGTGCATTGAACAAATCAATGACTGGATGTGTCAGAACTTTCTCCAATTAAACAAAGATAAAACTGAGGTAATGGTTTTTGGAGCCAAGGCAGAACGTATAAAAGTTAGCGCTGAGCTTCAGTCTGCAATGTTCAAAACAACAGATAAAGCCAGAAATCTAGGTGTATTCATGGACTCTGACCTGAGTTTCAACAGTCACATTAAAACAGTTACTAAATCAGCCTACTATCACCTAAAGAATATATCTAGGATTAAAAGACTAATGTCACAGCAGGATTTGGAAAAACCTGTCCATGCTTTTATCTTCAGTAGACTGGACTACTGCAATGGTGTCTTCACAGGTCTCACTAAAACATCTATTAGAAAGCTGCAGCTGATTCAGAACGCCGCTGCTCGAGTCCTCACTGACACTAAGAAAGTGGATCACATCACTCCTGTTCTAAAGTCTTTACACTGGCTTCCTGTGTGTCAAATAATAGATTTCTAAATACTGCTGCTGGTTTATAAAGCACTGAATGGTTTAGGCCCAAAATACATTTCTGACCTCCTGCTAAATGATGAACCATCTAGATCTCTCAGGTCTTCAGGGACTGGTCAGCTTTCTGTCCCCAGAGTCAGAACTAAACATGGAGAAGCAGCGTTCAGTTATTATGCTCCAAATATCTGGAACAAACTCCCTGAAACCTGCAGGTCCGCTGCAACTCTGATTACTTTTAAATCCAGACTAAAGACTTTTCTTTTTGTCGCTGCTTTTAATTGAACTATTCACATCTTAAACTGCACTGTAACTTTTATCCATGTATTTTTTCTTTTAATGTTTATTTTATTATCTATTTTCTTAATGTCTTTCGTTTTTTGTGAAGCACTTTGAATTGCCTTGTGTTGAAAGGTGCTATATAAATAAACTTGCCTTGCCTTGATTTAAAATAAATACAGTCTTGACGTATTAAACTCATTTTGCCAAATTAAAATGCATGATAAATACAACTTTGAAGCTTGTAAAGGCATAATTACAAGCGGAGAACAGAGTAATTTAACGCCACAGCAGGCATAACAACAGCTGGTGTTTCTTGTGAATTTTCCCCGGGAAACAAACACAATACACAAGTCAGATTATTTCGCGGTATTTGGCTGCCGAACCAAATCACATAGCATCAGTACTATAAGTTAAAAAAATATATATTTATAAAAAATAAATAAAAATGTTTTTATTTTTAATTACGTTGTTTTCTAAATTGATCCGAGGGCCGCAAATGGCGGACCGCGGGCCTCATGGTCCGCCATTTGCCCATCCCTGGTCTACCGTAACACAGACATTTTCAAACTGCATCCCATATGACAAGAATTCGGCCCGCTGGTCTGGAGAGCCATTACAGATGCGGTCGGTATGTATATAGCAAAGGATATAGTGCCAATATATATGGTGGAAAAGCCAGGGTTTATTAACATGATTAAAGTTTTGGACCCCAGGTATGTGTTACCAAGCCGAAAGTTCTTCTCCGAAGTTGCCTTGCCTCAGCTATATAATAGCACAAGACAACGGGTCGCAAAGGAGTTGGAAGAGGTGTCCTTTTATTCTGCCACCACAGATTTATGGTCGAGTCGGACGATGCAGCCGTATATGAGTCTTACTGTGCACTTTATTAACAACGACTGGACTCTGCGGAGTGTCTGCCTCCAAACGGCATACTTTCCAGAGGACCACACAGGTGAAATTATAGCCCAGGGGCTAAAAGATGCCCTAAACTCATGGAACCTTGCCGAGAACCGACTCATTTGCATGACTACTGAAAGCGGCAGCAACATGATTAAAGCTCTGAAGGACAATGCGTGGCCCAACCTCCAGTGCTTTGGACACAGATTGCACAATGCTATCGGTAAGTAAGTCTAATGGCTATGCATCAAGTTGTGGAAATTGCGTGACGAATGAGGCAAAACTATTTCTCACCTTGACCACGCAAGTGCGTGAGTCGTTTATTTCTGTGAATGACATGAAAGACATACCGCTCGTCTTAAAGGGGCCGTGGTCACTTAACAGCTAAACGTACAACATCACGACTGTGCATGTAAAACATGAAACACAACACACTGAAAGATGATGGTGAATTATGAATCTCACATTCACTACAAAGTGACATTTTTCCCATTCGCAAGACAGTTTAATTAATGCATCATGTAATTAATGCATTATATCAAGCCATTATTTTGACAAAATGTGTATGAATAAATAAATAAATATCTAATCATAATGGTATACATGCTGTGTGTGTGTGTGTGTGTGTGTGTGTGTGTGTGTGTGTGTGTGTGTGTGTGTGTGTGTGTGTGTGTGTGTGTGTGTGTGTGTGTGTGTGTGTGTGTGTGTGTGTGTGTGTGTGTGTGTGTGTGTGTGTGTGTGTGTGTGTCCTTTGTGCATTCATATTTTTGCAGAAATTGAAGCAAGACAAGTTTGTGAATGTAGTGGTATGTTCCACTAAAATGTGTTTTGATTATGTATTCTTCATTTACTACAGAGAATGGTGTGAAGGACCCACGGATCGATCGTGCTATTGGGGTAAAAAGGCTGTGCCTGCCTTTTCTTACAGCTGGAAAAAAAGAAGAGACATGAGTGAAGTACAGGCAGAGCTTGGTCTACCCACTCATCAGCTGATAACAGAGTCCCCGACCAGATGGGGTTCACGCCAAAGAATGATTGAGAGATTTCTCGAACAGGAGAAAGCTGTAGTCCGTGTCCTGGGTTCGGACAAGAAAAGTCGCCATCTTGTGCCCACTTGGCAAGATCTGGATGTGTTGGAGTCGATAAATAAAGCTGCAAAACCACTCCAAGAATTCACTGATGCACTCTCCGGGGAGTCTTATGTTAGTGTTTCATACATCAAACCAGTGCTCCATCTGTTCAAAACCAGTCTCCTACAGCCAGAGGAGGAAGACGCAGAGCTCCTGCCAACAACAGTACGCCTGGCACGGCTGTGCAGGTGCGCCAAGAAGATGCACAGCCTCCACCCAAGAAAAAGATGACTTTAGCGGCCTTCTTCAAAAATAATCCAGTGTCATCTCCCAACCAGTCAGAGGCAGACAAGATAGAGACTGAGCTGAAATATTTCTTATTGACCCCTTGAGGTAGACCCAGACACCAATCCTCTTGAGTGGTGGAAGCGCCACCAACCGAATTTTCCTAGGCAAAAAAATACCTCTCAATCCCAGCAACAAGTGCACCCTCAGAGAGGGTTTTCAGTGTGGGGGGGGGGGGGGCATTGTTACATGTCTAAAGCCAGAGGTGGTAGACAGGCTTGTCTTCCTGGCTAAGAATCTTTAGAAAAGAGGATATTCAAACTAAAACAGCACAACAAAAAAACACCTCATGCACTGATAATTAATGCTGTTGAATGTTTTGTTGGCACTTTATCAGAACTACTTCCAATCTACTAATAGCAAGATTATCTTTTCACTGTTTACAATGGCAGGGCCTGCCATATTGTATTTTTGGCTAGTTGTTCTTGATTGCACTTTAACCCCAAGGTGGAAAGTCAAAATAAAATGTGTTTTTGGAACAATTACTTTGTCATCTGCATATTAATTGGGGGGGGGGGGGGGGAGAAAATCGATTTAAATCGTAAATCTGATTTTTTTGTGAAAAAATCGGGGATTTCTTTTTTTGGCCATATCGCCCAGCCCTAACTCCAAGCTGAACTTAAATGTTGGCAGCCCTGCATAACAACCTCTGAACAATAAAAATAGCCGCTACAATTCAACCTGGAACCTCTCCCATACAATACAATAATACAATACAAAGTGTGTGTGTGTGTGTGTGTGTGTGTGTGTGTGTGTGTGTGTGTGTGTGTGTGTGTGTGTGTGTGTGTGTGTGTGTGTGTGTGTGTGTGTGTGTGTGTGTGTGTGTGTGTGTGTGTGTGTGTGTGTGTGTGTGTGTGTGTGTGTGTGTGTGTGTGTGTGTGTGTGTGTGTGTGTGTGTGGAGAGACACTGTGATGGATCATTTGAGCTATGTGCAACTCAAGGTATATGCTCGAACGGGAGCTGCCTGGACGCTGCAATCATGTTGCGCGCACTATCCGTGCTGAGTGTGCTGACTTTTCGTACAATGTCCCACTGTCTGGCTACCTGCATAAAGTCAAGTGCTCAGCGCAGTTGTCGGCGAAATGTCGCTCCTCTGTTTTCATTGAAGCAGCTCCTTATATCCGTTAGCGCAGCTAGCTAGCACCAGATGCTAACAACAACAATACATGTAAGGTCTCTCTCTCGCTTGCTCACGCCACACATACACACACCCTCCCGGTCCTCCCGATGGTCAGTCGGTGCCTGCCGGTGAGCGTGGAAGTGTGGTCTCCCCCAAGTGGATGGCAGGAGCGGGGCTGTAAGCATCAGCTTGTAGATGGTATTTTAAATTCGATGTCGAGTACGCTTGCGTGGTAGCACATGTCTTCAGAAGCGAGGCAAGAATACTTCCCGGTATTCGGAAAACGAAGAGTGGAACAGGCGAGGTGTGCGTCATATGGGAGGACCCGCCTTACATTGTCCGCCGCAGATTTGGGGAAATTGTTCCGTGCGCAAAGCATTGAGTCTACACATGTGCAGCCTCGACATTTCTCGCTACGAAGTACGCCGGGCTCGGTAGAATTCCAAGTATGCTGGACATTGGAACAGTCTTTCGGCGGCACTCCATGACGTAGTATGCTTGAAATAGTGGCTCTGGAGCAGCTTTACTCGACATTGAGAAACACCCCGTGTCAACAGGAGTGACAGTCCGCACACACACAAGACCGCAATTATGGCAGAAGCAAAAAAGCCCAAAATATATAATTTTCACTCCGAGTGGGAGGATGATTATTTTTTTGTTTATTCCAATTCAAAGTCCATCTGTCTCATCTGCAAAGCGAGCGTGGCTTTATTGAAGAAGGGTAATTTAGAGCATTTCAAAGCGGTGCACAAACGCTACGAGACGGAATTCCCTCCTAATTCTGCCCTCCGCTCTTCTGTTCGTTGCATACGTAACAGAGTTAAACATGTGAATACATAATTATAAGTTTGTGAATGTTTAATTCATAATACGTTGTGAATTTTAAGAGATGAGATTGTTTCATTTAATATTTTAAGTTTTGTTTCCCGTGGGAACACCGTCCCGTTGCACGTCTTTTTTTACTTCCGGTATGTATTTTCCACCCTCCGCGGGCTGGCCATCTGTAGAATCTGGAGAATCACAGAACAGCCGGTCGTCAAGGGCCGGCTCAATTCGCTGACGGCCGTCACCGCCCTTCATTTTATATGTTTTTAAAAGGCATCATTGAAGTTGCACCGACAGCCCCCCCCCTCTCTCTCTATTTGGACTGGTAGATCTCGGCAGACTGGCAACTTTAAATGTAGCTCTTGGTTCAAAAAAGGTTGGGCACCCCTTGAGTTTACGAAATGTATTGCGGGGTAATATGTTCATTTTAACAACCGATAAACGGGCTGGGACTGATGCTGGATGGTGTTTCCATCTTGTAATATCTTCTTCTATTTTCTTCAAAACTAAAGACTAATTTGTTTTAGCTATAGATGATAAGGAAGTACTAACCTTAATACC
The DNA here is from genome assembly GCF_902827115.2 of Pseudochaenichthys georgianus. Classification (NCBI taxonomy): domain Eukaryota; kingdom Metazoa; phylum Chordata; class Actinopteri; order Perciformes; family Channichthyidae; genus Pseudochaenichthys; species Pseudochaenichthys georgianus. The sequence continues at coordinate 4,164,889 of NC_047517.1, read as the reverse complement.
TAAATAGAGGACCTCATTTGAAACATTAATCTGGGGTGGAAGGGACACCTCACTTTTGTCTGTGTTCATAAGCATCAGTGTTGATTTGGATAGGTTAATCTTGTATCCCGAAAGCTACCAAAACGGCTCCAATACTTTTAAGACACAGGGGAGGGTTCGCTGAACATCTGCCATACAGATTAATGTATCGTCCGCATAAAGTGATAGAATGTGACGTTCCACCTCTTGTAATGGGGGAAATCTGAGGGCAATTCCTAATGTATTGTGCCAGTGGTTCGATGGATAAATTGATCAATTGTCTCCTTGCCTTGTACCCCGTTTTATGTCAAATAAGTCAGAGAAGCTTCCTCCCACACATACTCGGGCTCTAGGATTCACATACAATGTTTGAATCATGTTTATAAATGTATCTCCAAAATTAAATTCTTTCAGAACCCTCCATAGATATGGCCAATACAGGCGATCAAACGCCTTTTCAGCATCTAAAAACAAAAGGCCACAGGCAGGTTGAATTGTATGTGTTGCGCCAAGTATGTGCAGGAGTCTGCGGATATTATCAGATGCAAGCTGCCCTTTATAAAGCCTGTTTGATCGGGGCTTATTATTTTCCCAACCATCGTCTCAAGTCTAATAGCTAAGACCTTGGACAAAATCTCGAGGTCAGCATTTATCAGTGTTATTGGGCGATAGTTAGAACATTCAAAGGGGTCCTTTCCAGGTTTGGGTATAACCGTAATCAGAGCCGTATTTAAGTCTTTTTGGAACATACCCTTATCGGTAGCATAATTAAGTGTTTCTAACCATACCGGTCCAATAATATCCCAAAATGTTAAATAGAGTTCCACAGGTATGCCATCTATACCTGGCATAAGGCCCTTATTTGTAGCTTTGACTGCTTTATATAGCTCCTCCAGCGTGATAGGTGACTCCATTGTTTTGGCGTCATCTAATGATAATGATGATAATGATGAGTCTTCGTCAGAAGGAACTGAACTACTTGAATACAGTTCTTTAAAGTCATTTTTAAATGTTTCATGTATCTCCTCTGTAAAAGATACTGTTCCACGTGTATTACATCTGATTGCTGGTATGGTCCTTTTAGCCTCTTGTTGTTTTAAAGTTAGTGCCAAAAAGTGGCTTGGTCTGCTGCCTTCTGCATAATACTTGTGTTTGGTTATATGGATCATATATTCTGCCCTGTGTCTTAATAGATTGTTAAGTTCTGCTTGCTTTGTTTTAAGCTCACTTTCTATTGATGTAGTGTATCTCTTTTTTTAGGCCTTTTTCCAACATATTACATTGTTCTTCTAGGTGGGAAATCTTTTGCAGTCGGCTTTTATGTAGGTGGTAACTGAACCGTATGGCATTATTCCATATAAAACCACCGTCACATCTGTGATGCTATTCTTATTCAAGATTATACATTTGGTCAGTTTTGATCTCAATTGTGATATAAATGTGTTGTTCTTTAAAAGGGTCTTGTTGAACCTCCATCTAGTAGCCCCATTTTTTATATTTCCATAATTAAAATTAGCTAAAAATTGGGTTGTGATCCGAGACAACGCAATTGACTGTATCGAAGGCAGCGGCCCAGAAGATACAAGAATATAGTCTATTTGAGAGAAGGTTTTATGTCTCGTGGAGAAAAATGTATAGTCTCTCGCAGATGGATTATGCACCCTCCACACATCAATTAAGTTTAAGTCTGTTGTAAAGAGATTAAGTCAAGGCTGCCCCTCCCTACAAGCCAATCACGCAGGCTGCATGGGGCCCCGCCTTGCGCAGGGGGCCCCGCCCAGAGGGCCTCAGCTGCTGTGTGCAGTTCTCCGCTCAGTTCTCCGTGCACCCCCGCGAGAGTGAGAGTTGACAAGGGGAGCACGTCTGTAACCCGACACCGTTGCAATGAATCCACATCTGACCAATCACGGCTTTGATACGGCCACTAGTGCAGGTGAAGAGATGTCGGTGAAAAGACAGTTTCAGTCCGGCGCAAGCAAGAGGGAAAAAAACAAAACATGGAGAAACTAGAGCATCACTCAAAGGTGGGTTATTGTATGAGTCAAATGTACAACTTGTGAATGTTGTATAAGTCAAATTGCCAATTGCCATATTAAAACATCAGTTGCAATTCACGACATGAAGAAGGCAGCCTCTGCATAGCATATAGGCTAATGGAGATGCAGTTATTTCCAGCATTCTTTATTTAACATTCATTCAAGTATGTTATGCCTTGTATCTGCTAATGTACTGGAAGAAGAGTGATACACTGTCTTTCTAGTTAGCTTACATAACAGTTAAAGTTTACAGCCTAAAAAACATGGAGCATTTTTTCCCCTTTTATTCATTTTTATGTCAATTTGCACATTTCATGGTGATGCTCAGCCTCTCCCCTTAACTCCTAACAGTCATCATCATGTCAACCACAACACAGAGAAATACTGATAGAAATGTGTGTGTAGTTGTTGATACATTGCTGACAGAGGGAACTACATTTGAATACAGATTTAAGAAATATCAGTTTTGAGCATGTCATAAGCATGTTTTATCTTGACTATATTACAACTATATTATGTAAGGGATAATGTGCTGCGACGCGGTCATTATGGGGAAAAGAACACCGACAGGCTGATCAGGAGCCCGACGCGAAGCGGAGGGATCTAGATCGGCATGAAGGTGTTCTTTTCCCCATAATGACCAAGTCGCTGCACATTATCCCGCTTATTACATGGCCACATTCTCAACAAAGTAACGTTATGACTCCCAATATTAATTGAAATGCTTTTATGGATTTAGAAAATGATTTTATTGATTTAAAAAATAGTTGTATGTATTGATTTAAATTGACATGCATCCGCGAAGAAAAATAGTCCGATGTTACTGTTTGAACTAACGTAGCAACGGCAGGAACTGCTTCGATAGCGTTTTTGAGGAGCTTTCTGATTACAGATTTGAAAACATCGCTGCTTGCTTTAAAAGTAGCACAATTCATTATGTCAAACCTTGGAAAGTATCTCGATATCCCTGCCCTGATGCCAAAGTAACTGCACACTGTATGTTTTGCCATTTGATGTATATGTCTGGACCGCTGCGTAAAAAGGAGGGTTTCTGCCCGTTACTTCTCCGCTGTTTTCTTGTCCCTCTTGTCTTTTTCTTTTCTTCACTGGGGACTCATCAGCCACTAACTATTACTCCAAATTACTGTGCTCTCCAAATATATTAAAATGAATGTTAAAATCCTCCATGTTGCTATCACACGACAGCGGAAAACTAAAGACAATCAGACAGTTTGCTTGCTTTTCAAACTGTTACATTTGAAAAACAGTGAGAGCGTCTCTTGTCAGTTTGAAAAGCCAACGGTAGGACCTGCTTGCGTTTTTGAGGAGCTTTTTGATTACAGATTTGAAAACATCGCTCCTTGCTTTAAAAGTAGCACAATTCATGATGTCAAACCTTGGAAAGTATCTAGATATCCCTGCCCTAATGACAAAGTAACTGGCAAGTGAATATGTGTCGCCGTTTGATGTCTATGTCTGGACCGCTGCGTAAAAAGGAGGGTTTCTGCCCCGTTACTTCTCCGCTGTTTTTCTTGTCCCAGTTCGAAAAGCAAACTGCATGCAGTTTGCTTTTCGGTCCAACTGTATACAGTTAAATCGACCGGACTTCTTTCTGAAGATGTGAGCGTCCTTAACAACGGTCAATAAGTCCTTGACAGCGGTCTGTCTGTTCGGTATTAACAACGTGTCACGTGTTCTGAATTGACCAATCAGAATCGAGTATTCAACTAAGCCATGTAATAAAATAAAATAATATAGTATGTAGTGATGGGAATTCCGGCTCTTTTGAGTGAGCCGGCTCATTTGGCTCGGCTCACCAAGAAGAGCCGGCTCTTTCGGCTCCCAAATGGCTCTTCAGTTTACCACATATTATACCTTTTATAATTAAATCGAATGTAGCCCTGTTTTGACTAATTATTTATATGTGTACACATATATTACTTACATGATTCAATACATCCTTTGTACTGAAGTATTCAAAAGTAAAAATTATTAAATTTTTGATATAAATGATTTGCTGTGGCCAATTGTTTTAATTGCATTTACAGACCCTTAACTCTCTGATACCACCCAATGAATGCACCGACTTGCTTGTTGAACCACGCAACACAAAGCAGATAATAACACCAATAAAAACTGAAGCAAAGACATTTAAAAAAGGACAGCCACCCTATTTTTGTATTTACATTTGTATTTAAACAAAAAGCCCTAACAAAACAGCAGGGTTCTATGTCAGTATAAACTACAAAATACAGCAACAGCTGACGTAAAATCTTAAAACATTTAAATAATCTTAAATAAATAAAATAATGAAAATAAATATTGCAATGCTCAAAACAGCAGCAAATAACAGTCTCTATCATACAAAAAACATAATAAAAATAAATGTATTGTAATGTGCAAAACAGTAGTAGCCTATCAAACAGTCTCTAATGAACCTACCACCGTCAACTATCAAACTGTAACCTTTTCTTTTTATTTTCAGGGCAGATTAGCATTGAGGAAGACCAAGTGCCTCAGCTTAGAGGGGTTGATCCGGTTTCCTCTCTCTGTTATTATCTGCCCTGTTTTAGAAAAGATCCTTTCTGAGGGGACTGATGTTGCTACAATGCACAGTCGCCGTGCCATGACCTTCACAAGGCGTGGGTACACTGAAGCCTTGGACTCCCACCAGCTCAGCCAACACACTCTCACTCCCTAAGCGTCCAATAGCGACGTTTGGTCAGTGTCCGTGGCGTCCAATTGTGACGCTCCTAGGCTCCTTCAGCGTCATAAAGGGACGCAAATAGCTTTCAACTGATTGCAATGTATTCCCATCTGCGTCGGGATTTGACGCTCATGGAAGCACGGCATTCGTTTATGCCGGCTGCCCTTAAAGGTAATGTGAGCGTCCATTCCCAGGAGTAAAGGATGGCAGAAGACACTACACTACCCAGAATCCCCAGCTATCACCATGTGCTACACCATGTGCTCTTGACAAACCCCGTGATAGTCCTCAAGCTCTGTGATTGGAGAGTGTGCTCCGAGGGTTAAGCCGATTCTCGAACAGCACTTGAAATGGGATGGAACCACGGCAGACTGTCCAAAACTGGATTTGAACGGGTCCACCGCATCCCCCCTCCCCCACCCCATCCCCAGAACTACATGCTGGCTATTCTGTTTCGCAACATGTTCTCTATGGCACGTCTCTACTGGGAGTTGTAGTTTTAAAAGACGTTTTCGTATTTCCCATAATAAGAAGTTGCCAGTATTAAACTGTGTACATCCCTGGAGGTTTAGGGGACAGGAAACACTCACATTTAAAACATATAATTAATAAATGGGTGAAAATTGCTTGTGCCCATTATGGGCAGTATTAATATATATACACACATGCCAGCTAAGGTCAGAAGAGCTTTATTTAACAGCTGGTCTTATGTGTGTGACCCCTGTGATAACATTACATTACATTAATTGATGAGCCTGAAACATGCACTTGTCAAGGTTCAGAGGCACATTTTGCAAATATGGCAGTAGCCATCGATCAGCTTAAGATAAGATATACTTTATTGATCCCAAGTTGGAACATTTGCGTTACATCAGCATGTGTAACAGTTAAATATGCAGTTGTGTTTATTTGAAAATCATTTAGTATAATCACACAAATTCTGTTTTTTATATTCAACAATTCTGTGTTCTTTATTTATTGATTGTTCAATACCTGACAAGGCCGGAGATGAAATATCTACATACATCTTATAAGAGTATAATAACTTATGTATAATATCAGTTAAAATAAGTGCTTCAACATAGTTAACATTGCTGGAGGTATGCACAAATATTGATAGATGTCTTGTAATGCACTATTGAGGAACCTGCAACCCAAGTTTTTCATTCAGTGCAGAACTACACCACAGTTGTGTAGGCCTATATGATATGTCAATAAACCTTAGAAAATCTTGAAATCTTGAAAGGGATGTGCAAAATAGTCATTACATACAGTCTTTAATTAACAATTAGTAGAGAATAACGAGTAATGAATATACTTTATAGGGATCGTATTAATATCTAATAATAAAAATATTGAAATTCAATAACATGCTTTAACCACCAGGTGTCCCTTTATATCAGCTGTGCACCTTTATGGTGTAAATACAGCCTATCTACCAATTGGATCAAATATAAAAGTGAGCCGAATTAGTGTTGATACTGCAAGGAGACGTATTGTTTGAAAAGAAATGTAAGATGTTGTTTAATGGCTGATATATTTATGATCCACATCACGTTTTCAGTTCCTCATGTTTGTCTTCTCATCAGGGCTCTATAAATACAGAACTACGGCAGATATGTAATATGTAATGCAGCCGAACCGTGTATTACAATGCCGTTATGTGATGACTTTCAAAGAGAAAAGCAAGCACACTCGGAATAAGGTATTATTATTATTTTGGTCTGTTTCCGGTATTTGTTAATGACGATGTGCTCTGAGATGTGAGACTGGAATTGCACAGGGGGGGAAATAACGTAGGCTATCTTTAGATGCGGATTTTGTTAAACTAATATGTTTAGGCTGTGGACCAACACTATACATTGACGGTGAAGGGGGTAGCAATAAAGATAACACCATTAAACAGTTACACAACATAACAGAAATAATATCGATAGCAGCGTCCCTAGCAACCACCTTGGTAACAATGAAAACGTCGCGATTTCCTGAAGTAATCTTCGTAATAACTAGCAAACTAAAGATCATGTACATCCACTGCACACATAATCTGAAATAACAACTCATATTTCTCGCATCAAATGACATCAAAACGCATTTTAATGGCCAAACTAACTTTAAAATAGGCATTTTACACCCAGAATAAAACGAAGTTCGGCCATGTTTTCTTTTTCTGCAGGGAGAAATTTGAAGATCACGTGACATAGACGCCAGCCATCGGAATGAATGGTGAAAAAAACGGGGTTTGTCAAACAGAGCACATGGTGTAGGCCAAACGATAGCTGGGGATTCTGGGTAGTGTAGTGTCTTCTGCCATCCTTTACTCAGAAAACATATTTGTTTCTCCGAATCGAAGGGGAAAAATACAAAAGCATTGCACACAATTTAAACCAATCAATGTTGTGTAATTAACAAGGATAATCTGGTGTTTTTTAGTCGATGAGTAGTGCAGATATCACTGTAAAATCAATCGACAGTAAGAGGAGTACTTACTTCCGGGTGTAAAATTCTCCGTTATCCAATGGGAATGGATGCTCACATTGCCTTTAAGGGCAGCTGGCATAAACGAATGCCGTGCTTCCATGAGCGTCAAATCCCGACGCAGATGGGAATACATTGCAATCAGTTGAAAGCTATTTGCGTCCCTTTATGACGGTGAAGGAGCCTAGGAGCGTCACAACTGGACGCCACGGACACTGACCAAACATCGCTATTGGACGCTTAGGGAGTGAGAGTGTGTTTGCTCAGCGGGTCTGCGGTTCTTGGGATAAGAGGCTCCTCCAGATAGGACCTTACTTCCAGCAGAGCATCTGCTGAGGGATTCCGTCTTGCAATGTCTTCTGTTGCTCTTGCATCAAAGAGCCTCCAAACAGCAGACATTTGTGGCTCCACTTCTGGTGCCCTTGCTCCCTCTTCTCCCTCTTGGCCTCCTGGTGGTTGAGCTGGCTGGCTGCTGAGGTCGCAACGAGCTGCTGCTGCTGTTACTCTCTGAAGAGCCTCATCGACAGCGCAGTTATCATTAAAGGCCAGCCTTTTGAACCTTGGATCGAGTATAGTAGATTCTGAGAGGACAGTGTTGTATTCCATTCTGTGGAACTTTCTGTCCATCGACGTTGAGAGAGCAGTCACCAACTCTGTCAATTTCCTCTTGGTCACTTGTGTCTGGTTGTAGGCTGTGATTTTCTGCAGACCCCTGCAGAGGAGTAGCATTTTGGAGGATGTCACATAGCTGAAAAAAGAGAAATCAGTGACTATTATTATGCTTTGTTTTATTATGTAGTATATGGACTTTGCTCAGTTTATTCTTGTTTAATATTACTGACATTCACATCTAAAATGTTCCTTAATATGTTATTATATAATAATAAATAATATAATAACAACTGTCAACTGTACCTCTCTGAGCTGATTTCCACGGTGACCTGCTCAAAGGGTTCCAAAACAGTGCAGGTCTCCTGTAGTGCCTCCCATTCTTCTTGATCCAGAGCATCCATATGTGCATTGATAAGGGCCAGGGTAGAGATGATTGCATCCTTTGACTCCAGAACCCATTTCAGCATGTACAATGTAGAATTCCACCTTGTGACACAGTCTTGCTTGAGCCTCAGCTCAGGCATATCCATTTGGCGCTGAGTAGACTTCAACTTCTCGGTTGCTCTTGTGCTCTTATGGAAGAATTCTACCATCCCCTTCACTTTGTCAAGAGTGGGCTTCATGACCTTCAGGGCATCTCTTACCATCAGGTTGATGGGGCGCATGCGCACGCTGCGACCGGCAGGGAAAAGTTTGGTGTCCTCCGTTTTGTGTTTGTTTTAAAGGTTTTTAATGCGCCACCGACCTATTCGATAAAGCGTCTGTATGATTGAATGCTCCCTGCACCGCTGGTCAAAATGGACATTCTTTATTCTGTGATTCTGTGGATCGTATTCCTTCAATGTTTGGCATGTGATGTCAATGGGGCTGTCATCCGGGAGAGGACACAGTACACCAGAGATGTGCTGCTACAACTGAACATGGCAAGTCTGGCTCGCGTGATAGATACCACGTTACAGTTACCGGACATTATTAGGAGAAATCCAAATGAAACCTATGGTGCAACAGTGCACCAGAGGAGGAAGCGGGGTAAACGCGGCGGCGTAAGAGTACGCATGAGAAGGCAGCGGCTCCCTCGGATTCCTCTGCCCTCGATGATCCTGGGGAACGTTCAATCGCTGAGGAACAAGGTTGACGAGCTTCAGGGTAATGTTCGGTTTCAGAAGAATTTCAGGGACTGCTGTGTTTTGGCCTTCACTGAGACTTGGCTCACAGACTGTAACCAAGACAACGATCTGTTTATTGACGGTTTTGGCGCTCCCTTTCGTCTGGATCGAAAGGCGGAAGTGACAGGAAAAACTCAGGGGGGCGGAGTATGTTTGTACGTAAACAAACAGTACTGTAGCTCTGTGACTGTCAGAGAACGCATTTGCACCCCAGATGTTGAACTGTTATCTGTTTCATTGCGTCCCTTCTACCTACCCCGTGAGTTTCCCCAAGTTTTTATAACAATAGTGTACATCCATCCCAGGGCAAATGCCACCTCTGCCTCCAGCACTATCTTTGATTTGGTGCAAAAACTGCAGTCAATTTCACCTGACGCACCAAACTTTATACTTGGGGATTTTAACCATGTGACCCTTAAAAAGACACTCACTAACTTTTATCAATATGTCTCCTGTCCAACCAGGCGGGATAAAACATTAGACCTGTGTTATGGGTCAGTAAAGGAAGCCTATAAGTCAGTCCCATTACCCCCACTGGGCTCTGCTGATCATAACTGTGTGCATTTACTGCCCATATACAAAACAGTTTTGAAGCGAGAGAAAACATTGACAAAGGACATAAATGTCTGGACAGAAGAATCTGTAGCCTGTTTGCAGGAATGTTATGACTGCACTGACTGGGATATGTTCAAAGAGTCTTGTGGTGCCGACTTGGATGAAGTTGTTGATGTAACATGCTCATATACAGCCTTTTGTAAAGAAATGATTATTCCGTGTAAGCAAGTTAAAATATACCCTAATAACAAACCATGGGTGACCAAGGCGGTTAAGTCCAGCATTCAGAAAAAGAAACACGCTTTTAAACAGGGAAGTGCCTCTGATCTGCATGATGCTAATAGGGAACTTAAAATAGAAATTCTGAAAGCTAAACAGAATTTTAAATCTGAACTACAAAATAAAATGGCTGCAAACAACCTTGGCTCAGTCTGGAGTAGCATGAAACCCATAACAGGCCTCCGGGAAACAAAGAATAGCTGCCATGTGACTCTGGATGGCTTTAATTCAGATGTTGAGTTTGCAGATGCCCTAAATCACTTTTTTTCTCGATTTGACACATTTGATTTCAGTAATAATATATCTGAACTGAAGCTTAAACTTGAAGACGATAAGCATTTTAACATAGATCAGAGGGAAGTGGAAAAGGCCTTTCGTTTAGTAAAAATAAATAAGAGTCATGGACCTGACAACATCTGTGGTCGTTTACTTGAACTTTGCGCAAAAGAACTTAGCCCTGTGTTCCACTACATTTTTAATATGTCTTTACAGACACAGCATGTGCCAAAGGTTTGGAAGGATGCTGTGGTAGTCCCTGTTCCCAAATCCAGAGGCCCCAAAACTCTTAACGATTTTAGACCAGTTGCACTTACATCAATTCTAATGAAGACATTGGAAAAACTAGTCAGAGCAGAAATCTTAAGGAAGACGGAGCATGCACTCGATCCCATGCAGTTTGCTTACAGGCCACACAGAGGAGTGGAGGATGCCACGGTCACCTTATTTAACTTACTCTTTAAGCACTTGGAGGGAATTGGATCTCATGCTAGACTTTTATTTGTTGATTTTTCATCTGCTTTTAACACAATTCAACCGCATATTCTAATTGGCAGACTTTTAGAACAATTTGAAATAAGCAATAATCTTATGGGCTGGATTCTTGATTTTTTTAACCAATAGGACACAAAGAGTGAGGGTGAATGGGACCTTATCTGATCAAGTCAGCTCCTCCACTGGCTCCCCACAAGGATGTGTCCTTTCACCACTATTATTTATACTTTACACTAATATGTGTCAAAGTAGGTGGGAAAATAGGACTATTTTAAAGTATGCAGATGACTCTGTAATTGTTAGTAGGCTCCAGGACAATGAGACCAGCCACGGCCCTGTCGTTGACGACTTTGTCAGGTGGTGTGAGGAGTCCTATCTGCAACTGAACATAAGCAAAACCAAGGACATGATCATTGATTTTAGAAGACATCCCCACATACATGAAGTCTTAACAATCCAGAATCAGAATGTTGAATTTGTGCAATCATACAAATATCTCGGGACAATTATTGACTCAAAATTGAGCTCTGATCCAAACTGTGAAGCTGTGTGCAAAAGGGGGCACCAGCGTTTGTATTGTCTTAGGAAACTGTCCTATTTTAACATTGACAAAACCATGATGATTATGTTTTATCGTGCTTTTATCGAGTCAATTCTGTCTTTTTCACTAATGTCATGATTTGGTAACCTGACTTTGAAGAGCAGAAACTCTCTGAGTCAGATCGTAAAGTGGTCCAGCAGACTGATTGGTGAGCCACAGCTAAACCTGGAGACCCTGTACCTCAGGCAGTTACAGCGGTTATCCAGCTCCATATTAGACGATGACTCCCACCCTCTGCACTCAGAATTCAAGCTTCTTCCTTCGGGCCGGAGGTTACTTGTCCCAAGGAGTAGAACGAAGCGGTATAAAAACAGTTTTATCCCAGCAGCTATTGCACACATTAACACATCATAGGAGCGTCACACAGATGCCTATTTTTATTTATTTATTTAATTTTGAATTGTGAATTTTGAATGTCCATGTTTGTACTAGTGTTTTCCTTCTTAAAATGTTTTTTAAATAGTTTTGAGATTTGGTCGAGCAGGGTATACTTATACTTTTACTAGTCCTTTATTAGAGATGTGTCTGTTGTTTGTGTTTGTTTTTAGTGTCAGGATGGAACCCTTGTATTTTTCTCTGCAAACAGAATCTACCTACGGGTACAAATAAATAACCTGAACCTGAACCTGATGGTATGCGCGAGACATGGGTGGTGGGTCCATTTCAAGAGTTTAATGGCTTTGGTTATGTTAGCTGCATTGTCACTAACACAGCAAGCCACTTTATTTTCAATGTCCCACTCTTTTGCCACTCTTAGCAGTTCCCCTGCCAAGTTTTCTGAAGTGTGTCTGTCGCTAAACTCAAAACAGTCCAGAAGACAGGCCACCGTGTTATAATTTTCTATAAAGTGACATGTAACAGACACAAAAGAGGTGGTGGTTCTTGATGTCCAGCAATCAGTGGTAAGGCAAACTGCAGTAGCTTCTTTAACCCTGGCCTGCAGTGAAGCATGTTCTCTATCATACAGTCTCGGAATGATTTTTTGAGTGAGTGTTTTCCTGCTTGGAGGAACATACATTGGATTGAGAGCCTGTATGAAGCTTCGGAATCCCTTGTCCTCCACAATGGAAAATGGTTGGAAATCACTTGCGATCATTTTGGCCAATTCTTCATCCACTATGTTCTGTCTAACTGGGGTCATTGCCTTTGATATAAATTGGCTTATTGAGCTCTGTGTAGCTGTTGGTTTTTGAGTACCTGATGCATGGGGAGTAGATCCTGTAGCTGCAGCAATAACAGGTGGAGTAGACGCACTGGCAGAAGCAGGCAGTCTGGCCTGCCTTTTTTCTTCCAACTGAACTATTGGATGCACAGTTCTCAAGTGCCTGTGGAGGTTGTTTGTGGACCCTGCTCTATATGAGAGCTTAATGTTGCAAATTCTGCATTCTGCCTTTGTGTTTGCACAACTGTTAAAATACAGCCAAATGCTGCTTCTTTTCCTACGTTCACTCATCTTATTAGCGCGACGCAAACTGACACGTGTTCTCCTCTCCCTCTGTTCAGCAAAGCATTGAGCAGCAGCACGCAACACTGCCCCTCCCTCCTTGTCTATCCTCACGTGATGCACAGCATGCACATGACATTCAGTCACTGTATATAAGCGGAGCACCCGTAACTTTTTTTTTTTTTTTAAATAATGGCTCGTTCGCGGGCGAGAGCCGGCTCCCGTCGTTCACTTAAAAGAGCCGGCTCTTAGAGCCGGCTCGTTCGCGACCGACACATCACTAATAGTATGTATATTATTGAATTGATTATGATTATTATTATTATTAGTAGAAGTAGAAGTAATTATTATTTGCATTAATTATATTTTAATCTTTTTGAGGCTAGTATTTGGCAGGAAATGCAGACGTAGACACCTGTAAATGCATACTGAACGACATACATGCACATTTACCATTTACCTCACTGTATACAAAAGTAACTGTTGATAATAATAATAATAAACAGGAATTATATTTGCAATGTAGCCTACTTTGTTTCCAACATTTTTTTTGTCACTCCTGTCGATTGGGGGGGGGGGGGGCTCATCTCACAATGTCGCTTGGGGCTCCAAGTTGGCCCTGAATTAAGTGCTTTGGAAGCTGTTGGAGTAGAGTGGTTTTTACAATCCACCTCGGCTCTGCATGTTCATTTGGGGAGCATCTTATAAAATCATAAAGGAAGGAATTCAAAGCACCAGATACAGGGTTTACCAATAATCTGTTTTTTAATAATAAACGGTAATAATACAACACACTTCTCAAAGGGGTCAGGCCTCCCCCTGCTCTGGTCCTAATGCCGGGAGAACTTATCATCTTGACGGTAGCAGGAAAGAGAGCGAACCCAAGGCCGAACAGGCTTACATAAAAGAATAAAACAGGAGGGGTTGGGTCAGCTGGTCATCTTTTCAGGTCATCTCATTGGGAGATGCAAAAGATGCTGTGTCGCAGCGAATCAGCGCGTGCCAGCGGAGGACCGCAAACAGTCTCAGTTTGAAGCAAAACAAACACATCTGGCATTCGCTGTCTCATATTTCTGCAGCCTCCACACACACATCCCCCCACATTCCAGAGACCTCAGTTGTGTCTAAAGGATATTCCCTTGCTCACAAAGATAACACAACGATTTCATCTCTCATATCTCCAACTTCTGGTTACACAGACTGCTTATTATTAATACAAAGTAATTAAACCCACACATATACTATTCAAGATATGTAGACTTCCCTGAAACATGACATGCAAGAGATCTTAAGCAGAATATACTCTCATCCACCTAGCCCCCTGTCCTGCATACCTACACCTCCCCCACAGAGCAATAAAACCCTGTTTACTCCAACCAGCCCAGAATGTTTATAGCCATTTTAGTCCTAACATTTATGAAAGGATAAAACAGAGAAATCAATATAAAACACAAACACAGGTATTGTTCTGAGCAGTAATCCCATCTAGCTGCTGCTAGACACACTTCTTCCCCAAACATCTTTAACGTACACACATCTTTATCATTAACAGAAGTTGATTGTTCTTTTTAGCTTAAGGGCTTCTGTGAACTTCCTTTCATCTCAAAGTCCGCTTTACTGGACTGAATACATTTATTGATAATTCAGAAGGACTATTGTCTCTCTTAACTGTGTGACTCAATTATCAAGGCTTTGTATGGGTCTGCCTGTCATGCATCATTAACTACAAGAATGTAACTGCATTAAATCTGAGGAAAATCCCCCCCTGGCTTCCCCTGTCACTTGCCCAGACTATTGATAATTAACAGAGAAACTCAAGGGGCTTCCTTCCATATCTGGAAATTGCAACAAGACTTTCTGCCATTTCAAATATAACACACTTCTTAAATATCAGATGATAATAATCTTCAAAGCAGATTCTTGAGAATTTGATAGAGTTGAGGACTGATCACAGGTTTGTCAAGCTAAGCACATGGTGTAGTCCCAAACTATAGCTGAGGATTCTGGGTAGTGTAGTGTCTTCGGCCATCCTAAAACTCCGAAAAAACATTTGTTTCTCCGAATCGAAGGGGGAAAATACAAAAGCATTGCACACAATTCAAACCAATCAATGTTGTGTAATTAACAAGGATAATCTGGTGTTTTTTAGTCGATGAGTAGTGCAGATATCACTGTAAAATCAATCGACAGTAAGGAGAATACTTACTTCCGGGTGTACAATTCTCCGTTATCCAATGGGAATGGACGCTCGTAATACAATACAGGGGACATGATCATTATCTTTTAAATAACGTTAACTAAAGCGAACAATCTATTTGACACAGCTGAAGCTCTGGCCTTCCTTAAAAACTAACTAATTTAATAAAAATCACAGTTGTATTACACACAATGCACTGTTTTTTTTTGAGAACACAAATTCGTAACTAATGTAATTTTTACATTCTGACGAAAAATTAAAATTATTATGAATACAAATAAAATAAAAGAAGCCTCCCGTGAGTTACTACAAGCTATAAAGTAGATTTAAAAAAACGTTTTATAGAATAAAAGCTCACTGCGGGGCGTGTGTGCACCACGACAAAGGAGCCTCATTCACTTTACATTGGGGTTGTTTGCGTGGTGCCGACACGTAAATGTAACAAAGTTCATGACTCCACCACGCATTGTGGTGTTAAGAAGTCGTGGTGGAGTCACGCATTCTGGTGAGATCAGGTTGTCTTTATCATATCCGAGTTACATAACCGGGCACCCGGCTGATGATGTGAACGCATCACCAAACCGTCGTCAGATGGGCCGGAACTATCTGTAACAATTAATGCGGAAACATCTACTCTTTGATTAGCCATGCCGGCCGGCGGGCTATCAGCGGCGGTGCGTGAATGATAACGCTTTAACATGTTCACATGACAGACACGCGTTTTACGTCGTCTCTGGAGTACAAATTACATAATCCGTGTCACTGAGGCAATCACGGATTTCGTACGGACCAAGGAATTTGGCGGAGAGCGCAGCGCCGGGGATAGGCAAGAGTGCGAGGACCTTGTCACCTATCTCAAAGTGCCTAGGAACAGCGGCACGGTCATAATTACGCTTCATGACAGCTTGTGAAGCGGAGAGCGACTCTCTGGCAAGTGAATTTGCCCGGTGCAGACGCTCACGAAACTGACTAACGTAATCCAATACGTTATTATCTGGGGGAGAATCAGCCGAGAGAAACTTATCATGTAAGATTTTAAGTGGACCGCGGGGCGTATTGGCCGAAAACGAGCTCCACGGGACTGAATCCTAATGACTCCTGAACAGCTTCACGGGCTGCGAACAAAACGAAGGGAATTCCCTCATCCCAGTTTTTCACTGTTTCCATACAGTATTTTCGCAGCATGCTTTTTAGGGTCTGATGCCACCGTTCTAACGCACCCTGCGACTCGGGATGATACGCACTCGATATGACATGTTTTACCTGCAATGTTTGAAGGACCTGTTTAAAGGGCCAATACAATCTATCAACACCCTGTCGAAAGGCTCACCTATAGCCGGTATAGGATGTAACGGAGCTTGCGGAATTTTCTGATTAGGCTTACCGACAACCTGGCACACATGACAGCAGCGGCAAAAGCTAGAGACGTCCTTCTTTAAACCTGGCCAAAAGAAATGTTTGAGAATAATCTGATAAGTTTTAGTCACGCCCAAGTGTCCTGACCATTGGCTTTCATGCGCTACGGATAGTACATGTTGACGGTATGGTGCCGGCACGACTACCTGATGCACTACACTCCAGTCAGCTTCAGCAGTAGCAGTGAGGGACCATTGACGCACTAATATCTCCTTATCCAGCACTGTGGAAATTGATGTAAGATATTGTACCGAAGAAGTGAGGCAGCATATTTTTGGTATGTTCATTTTAATGTCACCCATCTATAGGAGGTGTATTGCATCATGTCATCTCTAATATATGTGTGGGTTTATACATTCCTGTGTGTTAATAGTTGAAGGAACAAAAAGTACATTTTTCCTCTTAAATATTGAGAGGTTTTTTTATAGATTCCTGAAACAATGTTCCCTTTTTCTTAAAAGTAGATTAGCGCAATAGTCTTTTTCTTTGACTTTTACCTGTTTATCAAAAGGGTGTCTTTAGGCTATTTTTGAAGAAGGAAGATGCAGAATTAATTGTGAGTTCTGTTTTGAGTGAAAAGATTACCCCTTTGAGTGTTTTTCTGGGTTAAACCATCGATAGGCTTTGCAAATTGGGAGGGACATTTTCCCCAGATATAATGATGCGCATCCTGCAGGCCTTCCCAACACCTGTGGCTTTCATAGCGGGAAAACATATGGACTATTGTGTGATAAGCTACATAATAAGAATGTGTTTTGCTTCAAACTGAAAACTATTTGGTTCTCTGCTGCCCGCGCTGATTCCCTGTGAGACAGCGTTTTGGTATCTCCCAAATGAAACTCCACCCCTTCCTGTTTGTGTGGGTATTGATAGCTTGTTTAGCTTGTTGTTCTCTCTCTCTCTTCTCGCGCGGCCCGGACCGGAAGGTCGGGGCAGCTCGTAAACAAGGCCAGGAGTAGGCATACTCCTGACATTACGCATATGACATGGCTTTGTATGGTAATGTATTATATTGTATTGCATTATTACCTTTTATGATTAAAACAGATTTTTGTTTAACCCTCGTCCTGGTTGTTTTGAGTGTTCCTTCTTTTAAAGCAAGCTCATAGGAACGGCGCGGAGAAGTGCTACCTACTCCTTCAGCACATAAGCTACCTTCTCACCCCTTGCTTTGTTATTACTCACCACCTGCTCGAAACACTTCGCAAGCGTCGGATCCGCCCTCTGCGCGGCGAGTAAACACTCTCGGGTTACCGGGAGTGTGGAACTGTCAACAGCTGGGCTGGCAGGTTGCACTGGCGTAGTAGCGGTCACAGCAGGGAAAGCGGAAACCACCACTTATGGCTTTTCCTCCGGTATTTTGTACATAGTATCATTTAACGCCACATCTGAGTCACTCTTATGCGCCTGCGACAGCACAAATAGGGAAAATGTGGCCCTGTGTTACTTCAGGCAATACAGTCGGGAGAGAATCCAATATTTCAAGTGCAGGAGTTACCTTACCTCCTGCGATGTCATTTCCCATTAATAGAACTATACCCGGGCACACATCAACAGGGAAAAATCTTTACTAGGTAAAGGAGAAAACAAAACCTCACGTTAAACGTGGTACAAATGAAATGAGGAAGGCTGTACACACACAGCTGTAGCTGGTCAACAGGTGCTAATTACCTGGGTCTAAGCTGATACATGTTACACTAATCCTAAATGCTGATCAACAGGAGCTAAACTACCTGGGTCTAAGCTAACACAATATCACACACAACACACTACTTAGCACTCTGCTAGGCAGTCTTACGGCCCCTATACACGGCGGCGTGCGTTGCCGCTTCAACGCTTCTGCCCATTCACTTTGAATGGGGTGACGTCACGATTCGCCGAACTGCATTCTGGGAGCAAAACGTAGCTTCTCTCGAGGTGCTCGCTGCAAAAGTAGAGCGATGTTCTACTTTTGCCGCCTCGACGGAGGCGTCAGCCAATCAAATCCCTCGTATGTAACTCTGACAGTACAAGCAGTAGCCAATCAACCCGGGTGTATGTTGGGAGAGCCAGACCGCAGTTATTTCCCATATGTCAACAAAAGGAGGAGAAAATGATCGTGGCGGTAGGGAACATACAGGGATACAAACCGGAGGAGCCAGGCATGGGGGGAGGTGGCAAAGACAGTGGGGGAAACTGGTAGGTTTTCGCTTGTTTGGGGAGTTTATATCCAGTGTATTTCATTTGAATGGACAGCTAGCAAGCATAGACAGTATATTTAGCCAGCATGGATGTAGCATGAATGCTTTGCTTTGTATGTCCGGGGCGGGACATTCATGTGGTTGGTTGTTGGTCGGGTTGCTCGCGTTGACTCCCCAAGCTCAAAACACGCCCACCGCCAACGCACGCCGCCGTGTGTAGGGGCCGTAACTAAGTACAGAGGATTACAGGGTTTACGAACACAACAAATGATGTAACAAGAGGCTAGAGACGTCTGTCTATCCACACAGAGCCTCCAGAAAGATCTTCGTCCCCGTCCTTTGTACTCCTCCCCCGGATGACGTTCCGGAAACAGGCGGGGATTGGATGACGTCACTCCAATCACCGTTTCAGATGTTGCGAGGGCGGGACAGCCAATTGTATCAGGAGAACTGCGCAGCTCATGCACACACGCGCACACACACACACACACACACACACACAAACACACACACAAATAGAGTTAATAGTCCCAGGAAGGGACAGATGGTAAGAGAAAAATCTTGGGTTGAGCGGGTAAGTGAGTTTGGGCCAATGATTATAAGTTCCGATTTGTCACAGTTAAGTTTTAGAAAATAGTTTTGCATTCAAATTGTAATGTCAGTCAGGCAGGTGCTGAGCTGGGAGTGTGTGGTTGGAGAAATTGATTTTGTTGAGAGGTAGAGCTGTGTGTCATCAGCATAACAGTGGAACTGGAGTTGGTGTTGATGGAGGATTTGTCCAATTGGGAGGATGTAGATGATGAACAGAAGGGGACCAAGTACAGAACCCTGAGGGACGCCATGATTGACGGGGGCTGTGGGGGATTTGGAGTTGTTAATGGAGATGAATTGATGTCTGTCAGAGAGATAGGAATTAAACCAGGAGAGGGCAGTACCGGTAATGCCAATGGAAGACTGGAGGCGGTTGATGAGGATGGAATGGTTGATCGTGTCAAATGCGGCTGTTAGGTCAATGAGAATGAGAATTGAGAGGGAACTAGAGTCAGCAGAGAGGAGAATGTTGTTGGTCACCTTGAGTAGGGCAGATTCTGTGCTGTGGCGAGTACGGAAACCAGATTGAAAAGGTTCATGAAGGTTATTGCAGTCCAGATGGGATTTTAGTTGGGAGGCAACAGTTCGCTCCAGAATTTTTGACAGGAATGGGAGGTTAGAGATGGGCCGGTAGTTATTGAGGGAATCAGGGTTGAGACCAGGTTTTTTGAGTATGGGAGTGACAGCAGCGAGTTTCAGATCAGGGGGGACAGAGAGGAGTTAATCCACTGTCCAGTGGACAGAGAGGAGTTAATGACTGTGGTGATAAGATGAGTGAGTTGGGGGTGGCAGGCCTTGACAAGGGTGGAGGGCATGGGGTCCAGGATGGAAGTTGAGGTATTCATGCCGGTGACTTGGGCAACTATGTCCAGAGAGGTAATTTTTCTGAAGGCTGTAAAAGGGTGCCTGGAAGGAGGAGGGTAGGCAGGTTCCGGAAAAGGATTGGTGGTGGACGAGACGGAGGAGTTGGCTATGTTGCTGTGTATTATTAGGAAGGATTCACACTTTGAGGTGGTGAAGGAGTTGGAGATATTATCCATGGGGTTGAGGAGCTTGTTAATAGTTGAAAAAAGGGACTTTGGGTTATTGCTGCCATATTGTATTACAGAGGAGTAGTTGAAGGAGCGTGCACTGTTGAGGGCATCTTTGTACTGCTGTTGGTGCAGTCTATAAATGTCTTTGTGGATAGTGAGACCAGTTCATTTAGCATGTCTTTCGAGCTGGCGACCTTTCGTTTTGAGGCAACGGAGATGATCGGTGTACCAGGGGTGAAAGAGACATACTTGGTTTTTATTGGAACGAGTTGGTTGAGACAGGAGGAGAGAGCATTGTTGTAGGTGTTGACCAGGTCAGTAGGGGAAACATTCTGGATGACGGTGGAGTCAGGGATGGTGTCAGCCAGTAGGGAGGAGAGGGAGGAGGGGTGTATGGACTTGATATTCCGGAATTGTATGGTGCGCTTCTGCTTGATGAGGGGGGTTGGGGTTAAGATGTCCATGATGAGGGCCAGGTGATCGGAGATGGTGAGGTCATAGGTGGTCAGGTTGCTGAAGGTCGATGCCAGTGGTGCAGATCAGGTCCAGTGTGTGACCTTTTTTATGGGTGGGAAAGTCAACATGTTGTGTGATATTGAAACAGTTGAGTATGTCCAGGAGTTCTGAAGCGGTATTGGAGTCGTTTGAGTCGACATGAATATTGAAATCACCAAGTAATAATACAGATGGAGAGATAGAGCAAAGTTGTGTGAGGAATTCAACAAGATCCGAGGGGAAAGCAGGGTTTGGTTTGGGGGGACGGTAAATGACTGCTGTAACCAGGGGTTTTGGACCAGACAGTTTAAATGCAAGGTGTTAACATGAGGAAGGGCAAAGGATGTTTATTGCAATTGTTTTTATATTATTTCTTAGAATTGTGGCAATTCCACCTCCACACCCATGGTGGCGTGGTTTTTCAATATATGTGTATCCTGGGGGTGTTGTCTGGTTGTTTTTTGCCAAGTTTCTGTGATACAGAGAAACTCCAGATTATTGTCAGTGATGAATTCATTGAGAATGAGACCCTTGTTGTTTAGAGACCGGTTGTTAAACAGAGCAAGTTTAAGATGAGGTTGAACAGGCTGGGGTGCTTTGGGAAGGGGGCGTAGTCAGGCAGAGTGCACGTGTTGGTTGTTGTGATGATGAAATGGAGGGGGTGTGTCAGTGTGTGCAGCAGACCAGATGGATGAGATGGAATGACTGGAACTGGAGTAAACAAACTTTCTTCCGGAGCTTCAGTGAATGTATTTGGGTCGTTGTAGCCGTTCATGTTCACTGATGGCGGAGATCATCGTCGGGCATGGTGGAGTGGATGTGTGCTTAAGCTGGAGTAGTTCCGTGATGGAGTATGACAGAGTCATGTCGATGGGAAGGATGCCGCTCACAACGAACCTCTTGAGAGGATTAATGTCAGACAGCAGGAAAGCACACATCATGACAGGTGATCGGGGTGAGTAGCAAAGTTTCTGTTGACAATCAGTGATTTTGCTGGAGTCAGTGGAATGAAGGCTAAGAGACGAAAAGAAGGAGATCGGTCCAATGCTAGCGTTAGCATGTAGTAACCCGGTGACTGGAGGTTGGCTAGCTGTAGAGGTAGCGGTCACGGCTACTAGGGCTTTCCGCACCGGGACAGCCAAAAAAAAAATGTCCCACCATAGCTGTGTTGTGCAGAGACGAGGGTATCCAATGTAAGGCAAATGTCAGCCTTATGAACGGAGGTACCGTGGGACTTGCCCTTCCCATGTACGGGAGTCCGCTCAATGGAAATGCGATGTCAAGTTCCGATGTCAAGTTCCTGTCAGCGGCTAGACATATGTTACCAGTGTTTACCAGTGTTGCCAGGGGCATGATAACATCCTCCACTGGAGGTTGGGTGTTGCTGCTGTGAATAAGGCCGACTATGGGTGCCGATGGGCGGACGGTAAAGCACCGCAAAGTAGACCCCCTTTAAGTGTAGCCAGGGGCACGAGAAACATCCTCCATGGAGGTTGGGTGCTGCTGCTGTGAAGAAGGCCGACTATGGGTGCCGATGGGCGGACGGTAAAGCACCGCAAAGTAGACCCCCTTTAAGTGTAGCCAGGGGCACGAGAAACATCCTCCATGGAGGTTGGGTGCTGCTGCTGTGAAGAAGGCCGACTATGGGTGCTGATGGGCGGACGGTAAAGCACCGCAAAGTAGACCCCCTTTAAGTGTAGCCAGGGGCACGAGAAACATCCTCCATGGAGGTTGGGTGCTGCTGCTGTGAAGAAGGCCGACTATGGGTGCTGATGGGCGGACGGTAAAGCACCGCAAAGTAGACCCCTTTAAGTGTAGCCAGGGGCACGAGAAACATCCTCCATGGAGGTTGGGTGCTGCTGCTGTGAAGAAGGCCGACTATGGGTGCCGATGGGCGGACGGTAAAGCACCGCAAAGTAGACCCCCTTTAAGTGTAGCCAGGGGCACGAGAAACATCCTCCATGGAGGTTGGGTGCTGCTGCTGTGAAGAAGGCCGACTATGGGTGCTGATGGGCGGACGGTAAAGCACCGCAAAGTAGACCCCCTTTAAGTGTAGCCAGGGGCACGAGAAACATCCTCCATGGAGGTTGGGTGCTGCTGCTGTGAAGAAGGCCGACTATGGGTGCTGATGGGCGGACGGTAAAGCACCGCAAAGTATACCCCCTTTAAGTGTAGCCAGGGGCACGAGCAAAATCCTCCATGGAGGTTGGGTGTTGCTGCTGTGAATAAGGCCGACTATGGGTGCCGATGGGCGGACGGTAAAGCACCGCAAAGTATACCCCCTTTAAGTGTAGCCAGGGTCACCCTGCATGCGTCGTCAAATGTGATTGAAATGGACAGATTCCTGTACATTTCAATCACTTTTAATGGGAGTCGTCAGTATATGGAGCTTAACCCATAATTCCCGGACGTTCCAGGCCGAATTTGGAAGCTCATATGCGGCCTGCCATGCGCCTCCACCCGTGGAAAGCAAAAAAAAGTAAAGAAAACGGTCAATTATATGTTAAAATAATCAAAAATGAAGTTTTTGAAAATTCTTGAAAAACGTGGCAGTGCCAACGGGGGAGGGGGTCAAGTCTTCGGCGCTTCGGAACGAAGCCCCGGAGACTTTTGCACTCCCCCGTTGCAATTTACAACGGAGAGGGGAAACGAGAGCTCCCCTCCTCCGTCCAAAAAATTCATTCATCTTTTCCAAGCTACCATCTGCACGAAATCGGAAACCCGGTTTTTGAGAGCACTTAGAAAAAAACGAGCTATTTTCACATGATGGGGAAATCATGGAGGAATGTATCCGCCTCATGAGCACTTTGGATCGGATGAAATTGTTGCCTGGAGGACCCCCAATCATGGTTCTCACAAAACTTTAAGTTTTCAAACTGGTGTCTGGAGGAATGCAAGGGGAGTTGTCAGGGGACTCTACCCGCCTCAAGAGGCACTATTTTGGGATACATTTTATCCATTTTCACCCCTTTTTATGGTTCTTCCAAAAAGTTAACTTAGACTTTTTCCGACTCTGGAGAAAGGTAGGGGGAGTTGTCAGGGGACTCTACCTGCCTTTTGGAACACTATTTTCGGATACAATTTATCCATTTTCACCCTTTTCTCTGGTTCTTCCAAAAGTTGACTTAAACTTGTTCCCACCCTGGAGAAAGGTATGGGGAGTTGTCAGGGGACTCTACCTGCCTTTTGGAACACTATTTTCGGATACAATTTATCCATTTTCACCCTTTTCTCTGGTTCTTCCAAAAGTTGACTTAAACTTGTTCCCACCCTGGAGAAAGGTATGGGGAGTTGTCAGGGGACTCTACCTGCCTTTTGGAACACTATTTTCGGATACAATTTATCCATTTTCACCCTTTTCTCTGGTTCTTCCAAAAGTTGACTTGTACTTTTTCCCACCCTGGAGAAAGGTATGGGGAGTTGTCAGGGGACTCTACCCGCCTTATGGAACACTATTTTGGGGTACTTTTTTCCCATTTCACCCCTTTTTTCTGGTTCTCTGGTTGTGGCGGCCTCGCCCTGGCCGTCCACCCTCTGGGTACCTGACTCCCCTGCCTCCTCCGGGGGGCAGTTGAGAAGGGTTCAATGCCTCCCCGGAGGATACTGTTATCCCGGCAACCCGCCAGCAGATGAAAAGACCCACCCCTCCGCCTCTCCACCTCTTCTGAGGGACGAGGGAACCGCGCGGGGGTCTGCTGGAGGCTACTGCCGGGTGCTCCGTCCTGCGCCTCACCGGTACCCTGACTCCAGCGCGGTGTGGCGGCCTCGCCCTGGCCGTCCACCCTCTGGGTACCTGACTCCCCTGCCTCCTCCGGGGGGCAGTTGAGAGGGGTTCAATGCCTCCCCGGAGGATACTGTTATCCCGGCAACCCGCCAGCAGATGAAAAGACCCACCCCTCCGCCTCTCCACCTCTTCTGAGGGACGAGGGAACCGCGCGGGGGTCTGCTGGAGGCTACTGCCGGGTGCTCCGTCCTGCGCCTCACCGGTACCCTGACTCCAGCGCGGTGTGGCGGCCTCGCCCTGGCCGTCCACCCTCTGGGTACCTGACTCCCCTGCCTCCTCCGGGGGGCAGTTGAGAGGGGTTCAATGCCTCCCCGGAGGATACTGTTATCCCGGCAACCCGCCAGCAGATGAAAAGACCCACCCCTCCGCCTCTCCACCTCTTCTGAGGGACGAGGGAACCGCGCGGGGGTCTGCTGGAGGCTACTGCCGGGTGCTCCGTCCTGCGCCTCACCGGTACCCTGACTCCAGCGCGGTGTGGCGGCCTCGCCCTGGCCGTCCACCCTCTGGGTACCTGACTCCCCTGCCTCCTCCGGGGGGCAGTTGAGAAGGGTTCAATGCCTCCCCGGAGGATACTGTTATCCCGGCAACCCGCCAGCAGATGAAAAGACCCACCCCTCCGCCTCTCCACCTCTTCTGAGGGATGAGGGAACCGCGCGGGGGTCTGCTGGAGGCTACTGCCGGGTGCTCCGTCCTGCGCCTCACCGGGACCCTGACTCCAGCGCGGTGTGGCGGCCTCGCCCTGGCCGTCCACCGTGCGCCCTCTGGGTCGTACCCGAAACTGTCGGGTATCCTTTGGGAGAATCAGACTCTGGAGGAACGTGAGGGGAGATTACAGGGATCTCTGCCCGCCTAACGAGTGCCTAAATGGGACACCGCACCATGATGCAAATGAAAACAAACACAGATTTGAAAATAAGCTGAGTGCGTCTTTCGTGAGTCTTTTCACGCTTCCTTCTTTTTTACCCACGATTCTGGTGACATTTTCCTGGTACCGAAATGCTCAAGAATACAGGTCGGATGGCGGTCCGTTGTCCGATCTGCAATAGCTCCTACCGTGCCCTGAGCAAGCACCTACAGAGGAACCATGGTGTGCGTAACTTGGATGAAAGAAAAATTCTGCTGTTGTTGGCCAACGGACGGACCAACATTAGGCTCCATCCCTGTACCATTCTGGGATGCGAGTACCACGGCACAAGGCTGGATCGCCACTTGGCCAGAGACCATGTTGAGCTGGCCCGGGAGGAACTACATGTGGTTCAAAATCAAATGAAAATGACAGTGGCCAAGAAGGAGCTTTATGAACTCCGAATGACAAACCCCACAATAGAAATGATTACCGCTTGGGCTGTTGACACGGTGGCAGACGACGATATACTGTCACAACCTCCACCCTTGTCCCCGGTGAATGAATGTGACAACCCGGACTGCAAAGAATGGAGGCTGGAGGCTAACGCAGTGAGGGCTCAGCGGGACATATATGCTGCTGAGGTGAAATCCCTGCGCTGCAAGTTGCAGCAGAGGATAAAGGACAAGCGACAGAGGATGGATCAGCGGGCCGGGGACATGCCCGCGTTCGATGGGGAGGAACGAGAGCGGGTCATTCTGAAGAAACGACCCCGACCAGAGTCGACACCAACGAGGCTGTCCAAGTCGAAAGGTCCCTCCTGCAGCAAGTCTCCCATTCCTGCCTGCAGCACGTCTCCCATTCCCGCCTGCAGCACGTCTCCCATTCCCGCCTGCAGCAAGTCCCCCACTGGCTCTCACACCCATTCATCCAGCTCCTCAGAGCCTGCATCCATCCATACCGAGGCCTCGTCAACCTCCCCTCCCATAAATTCCCCCTGGTTCCGGGGCAGGGGCCGGGGAAATATAATGCGGGACATAACATTCCCACGGATCATGGGTAAGTGTTTTGGCTATGTGACACATGCAGTTTCTGTAACACATCATGTGTTGTCATTAAAGTACTGTTTATATTTCACAGAGGAGTATCTGCAAGGATACCGGGAGCATTATGCAGGTATCGACCCACCAGTGAGGCTCCAGGAAAACACAGTCTCCAAACTAAGCAGAGTGAAGTCGTTCCTCAGTTTCATGGCACACGGTTTCAATCGCCTGTCTGACTGGCTCTTTTTGAGGGATCTCAAGAGGATACGCGGGTGGTCCCGGAGCCTGATGAAGTCAAGCCTTCAGGTCACGACCTCCGACTTCTACATCAAGAATATATCACACTTTCTCAAGTACATGGCCGACACACCGTGCAAGGGGAGCAGGCTCAGCCAAACGGACATGATTTTAATCAAACGGGAAGTAGTTGCCATCCTGAAGTCCCTGAAGAGAAAAGTACTTATCCACCAGATGCAAGTGAAGCGTGACAAGATGGAAGGTCTGCCGAGCCACAACGACCTAATGACATGCTTGACTTCGACCACCACTCGCATCCCTCAGCTCCTGGATGTGATGGCCAGCAATCCGACTACCGCGACCCGGACACTGCTCTATGGGTATATGACTCTTCATTGGAGCTGCATTTATGGCCACCGTCCGGGGGTCTACTCCAACATGACCAACGCCGAGGTCCGAAAGGCGGATACAACTGGCACTGCCTTCGGCTACCTGGTTCATGTGAGTGCTATTAATCAATGTATTTATTCTGGCAGTTATATGCATGATTGACATTGTATTGACACTCTCTATCTCTGTCATAACAGGTAAGTAACCACAAGACGGCCAACGCGTTCGGGGAGGCGCAGCTGTACCTCACCGTAGAAGAATTTGGATGGATGAAGAGGTGGCTGGAAATTAAGGGTACGCTGACCTGCACCCAGAGCCGTTACTTTCTGTACACAGAGGGGAAGAACCCGTTCAGGAAGCTTGCCTACTCCCTGAGGTTGGCATGGGCTGATGTGGGGCTCCGCAGTCCCATTAACTTCACCGACCTCCGCACAGTCCACGCCGATAATGCGAAGAGGTTTCAAGACAAAGGCAACCGCCAAAGAGTGAGTGATTTCATGTGTCACAACACTGCAACTGCGGACAAATTTTACGCGAATAATCCTTCTTTGAAGGAGGCTGCGGACATTCGGTTGCTCTTCACAGAGTCACTTCAAGCAGCGGCGGCGGCATCGACAGCAGCAGCAGCAGCGGGAAATGAAGACACTTTTGCGGGTATTGACATCGACAGTGACAACTCTGGAGAGGAGCACAGCCCGGCTCCCTACCAAGACTCCCTACCAAGACATGTCCCGAAGAGGGACCAGTCACTGGCCGAACACAACCCCTCAGACATGGGTGAAGAGAGGGTGCCATACTCTGCCCCAACTTCACCCACTGTTGCCAGTGATCAACTTGTAAATATGCAGTGTGTTGTTGTAATCAGTCCCCTTGTAAATACGTTATATCCTGTTTGAATTTATTTATTACTGTCAATATTACTGTAAATAAAGTTTGTTAAAATTACTAAGTGTTCTGTTTTTAATCCCACTATGGGTTTTCTTCTTTTAAGATCCCCAGGGGCACGATATTCTGGTTCTGGTGGTAGCATGTAGGTGTTTAGTCCGAGTGAGGAGTGCTCAAGTGTGGGATGATTTGTAAGGTAGAAGAGGGTAAAAAAAGTTAAAGTGTGAACCTCCAGCAGGGCAGGTGGTGCTGTGAAGAAGGCCGACTATGGGTGCCGATGGGCGGACGGCAAAGCACCGCAAAGTAGACCCCCTTTAAGTGTAGCCAGGGGCACGAGCAAAATCCTCCATGGAGGTTGGGTGCTGCTGCTGTGAAGAAGGCCGACTATGGGTGCCGATGGGCGGACGGCAAAGCACCGCAAAGTAGACCCCCTTTAAGTGTAGCCAGGGGCACGAGCAAAATCCTCCATGGAGGTTGGGTGCTGCTGCTGTGAAGAAGGCCGACTATGGGTGCCGATGGGCGGACGGCAAAGCACCGCAAAGTAGACCCCCTTTAAGTGTAGCCAGGGGCACGAGCAAAATCCTCCATGGAGGTTGGGTGCTGCTGCTGTGAAGAAGGCCGACTATGGGTGCCGATGGGCGGACGGCAAAGCACCGCAAAGTAGACCCCCTTTAAGTGTAGCCAGGGGCACGAGCAAAATCCTCCATGGAGGTTGGGTGCTGCTGCTGTGAAGAAGGCCGACTATGGGTGCCGATGGGCGGACGGCAAAGCACCGCAAAGTAGACCCCCTTTAAGTGTAGCCAGGGGCACGAGCAAAATCCTCCATGGAGGTTGGGTGCTGCTGCTGTGAAGAAGGCCGACTATGGGTGCCGATGGGCGGACGGCAAAGCACCGCAAAGTAGACCCCCTTTAAGTGTAGCCAGGGGCACGAGCAAAATCCTCCATGGAGGTTGGGTGCTGCTGCTGTGAAGAAGGCCGACTATGGGTGCCGATGGGCGGACGGCAAAGCACCGCAAAGTAGACCCCCTTTAAGTGTAGCCAGGGGCACGAGCAAAATCCTCCATGGAGGTTGGGTGCTGCTGCTGTGAAGAAGGCCGACTATGGGTGCCGATGGGCGGACGGCAAAGCACCGCAAAGTAGACCCCCTTTAAGTGTAGCCAGGGGCACGAGCAAAATCCTCCATGGAGGTTGGGTGCTGCTGCTGTGAAGAAGGCCGACTATGGGTGCCGATGGGCGGACGGCAAAGCACCGCAAAGTAGACCCCCTTTAAGTGTAGCCAGGGGCACGAGGAAAATCCTCCATGGAGGTTGGGTGCTGCTGCTGTGAAGAAGGCCGACTATGGGTGCCGATGGGCGGACGGCAAAGCACCGCAAAGTAGACCCCCTTTAAGTGTAGCCAGGGGCACGAGATTCTTGAGGGTGTGATCATCTTGGTTTAGTCCGTGGGGGAGTGCTTAAGTTCGGGGGCCCGGGGACCCAAGGTGCTCGAGGTTCTGGAGGTACATGGGAGGGATCCTGGAGCTCCTCAGTCCGTGTTTTGGGGGTCTTGGAGCGGCCACAGAGAGGTGCTTTTCCCCGGGGTATGTCATGGAAGTCTGAAATAACCTGTTTGCTCATGTCAGGGAGAGATGCTGGGGCTGCTGCGTCCGTGTTTTGGGGGTCTTGGAGCGGCCCCGAAGAGGTGGCGAAGAGGCGGATGTCGACGGATGAAAGCCTGGACGGACGGACGGACAGACAGGTAACCTCCCTCTCCAGGGCCGGAAACAGAGGGGGTTGAAACCCGTAAGCACACTGAAATGGGGACAGCTTGGTGGCAGAACTGACCAGAGTGTTGTGGGCGTACTCGACCCAGAGCAGTTGTTTAGCCCAGGCCGCTGGGTGCTTGGAGACTATGCAGCGTAAGGTCGTCTCCATCTCCTGGTTCTTTCTTTCTGTCTGACCGTTGGATTGCGGATGGAAACCGGATGACAGACTGACCGTGGTGGCCCCAAGGAGCGTGCAGAATTCCCTCCAGAACACCGAGGTAAATTGAGGACCACGATTGGAAACCACATCAGTAGGCAGCCCATGGAGCCGGAACACATGGAGCAGGACCATCTCTGCCGTCTCTTTAGCTGAGGGGAGCTTGGGTATCGGCACAAAATGAGCCATCTTACTGAATCGGTCTACCACCGTCAAGATGGCAGTGTGTCCGTTGGAAGGTGGCAGACCAGTAACAAAGTCCAGAGAAATGTGAGACCAGGGGCGATGAGGGATAGGCAGAGGTCGTAGGAGACCAGCAGGAGCTTGGTGAGAAGACTTGTTTTGATTGCAAACAGGGCAGGCATTAACAAATTCCCTGGTGTCCTCCTTAAGTGTTGCCCACCAAAACCTTTGCTGGACTACCTCCCATGTACGTTGGATCCCAGGATGGCAGGTGAGTCTGGAGTTATGAGCCAGACGGATGTCGGAAGGATGGTGTCCAAGCCCCTGGGAATGTTACCTCCCTCTCCAAACTGACGAGAAAGAGCGTCAGCCTTAATGTTCCGAGAACCAGGGCGGTAGGAGAGGGAGAAATTGAACCGAGTGAAGAAAAGGGCCCATCTAGCCTGTCGGGAATTCAGTCTGCGGGCCGACCGGATGTACTCCAAATTCTTGTGGTCGGTCCACATCAGGAAAGGTTGACTGGTCCCCTCGAGCCAGTGACGCCACTCCTCCAGAGCCAACTTCACTGCTAACAGCTCCCGGTTTCCCACATCATAATTCCTTTCCGCTGGAGTCAAACGCCTTGAAAAGAAAGCACAGGGATGGAGTTTTTGGCTGTCCATTGCTCGCTGAGACAGGATGGCTCCCACCCCCATATCAGAAGCATCCACCTCCAAAACAAACTGTCTTACAGGATTGGGTACTTGGAGGATGGGGGCGGAGGTGAACCTGGCCTTAAGGTTCTGAAACGCCTCCTCAGCCGAGGAGGACCACTGGAACATAACGTTAGAGGAGGTCAGGGCTGTGAGAGGAGCGGCCAAGGTACTGTATCCACGAATGAACCTCCGGTAGAAGTTGGCGAACCCGAGGAACTGTTGTAGCCGCTTCCGGGATTCTGGAACCGGCCAGGAAGTGACTGCATCAACCTTGGAAGGATCCATCTCGATGCTCCCCTGTCCCACGATGTATCCCAGAAAAGAGACAGAGGATGTGTGAAACTCGCACTTCTCCGTTTTAACAAACAGCGAGGTCTCGAGCAATCTCCTGAGAACCGCCTGGACGTGGTGCACGTGTTCCTTCAGCATCTTGGAAAAGATCAGGATGTCATCCAAGTAAACAAACACGTGTCGGTCCAACATGTCTCGGAGCACGTCATTTACCAACACTGGGATACTGCAGGGGCGTTGGTAAGCCCAAAAGGCATGACGAGGTACTCGTAGTGCCCCGAGGTGGTGTTGAAGGCGGTCTTCCACTCATCCCCCTCGCAAATACGTACCAAGTGGTACGCGTTACGCAAGTCCAGCTTTGTGAATATGGTTGCTCCCTGCAGCAACTCGAATGCAGAAGAGATAGGAGGCAGTGGGTATCGATTCTTGATCGTAATGTCATTAAGACCCCGAAAGTCGATACAGGGCCTTAGGGTCTTGTCCTTCATCTCCACAAAGAAGAACCCTGCGCCAGCAGGTGATGAGGACGGGCGAATAATCCCAGCCGCCAGAGAGTCATTGATATAATTCTCCATAGAAACTCTTTCCGGAGCAGACAGGGAGTACAATCGACCCCTGGGAGGGCTGGTGCCGGGATGCAGGTCGTAGGGCCGGTGTGGTGGTAAGGAAGTAGCCCTCGACTTGCTGAATACTTCCTTGAAGTCCAGATATTCCGGTGGAACCCCTGTAACATCTGGAACTTGGCTGGGGTTCACCGAACGCTGAGGCACGGCAGCCTGTTTCAGGCAGATCAGATGACAAGCAGGACTCCAACCCAAAATGGCTCCAGTCTCCCAGTCAATGTTAGGGTTGTGGCGGCGGAGCCATGGATAACCCAGGATCAGCGGAATATGTGGTGACCGGAGAACATGAAACTGAATAGTTTCGTGATGGTTCCCAGACAGGAGCATGTGAACGGGTACAGTCTGATGAGTCACTGTCCCCAGCAGGTGACCGTCTAAGGCGTTGGCTGGAACTGGGCAAGACAAAAGAACCCGGTCTATTCCCAACTGCAGCATAAGCTTCTCGTCCATTATATTCGCGTCCGAACCAGAGTCAATAAAAACAGCAAGAGCCTGAGAGCTATCCGGTAATAGCAACCTGGCGTGGCTCAATGTTCTCTGAGCGGGAACAAATCCAGGGGTTTGGCTCACCAGTATGTTCCCCATTACTGCTGAGCCTTGCCTTTTACCGGGCAGTGAGAAACAAAATGGCCGGCCCGGCCGCAGTAGAGACACAGGTTACGACGTCTGCGATGCTCACGTTCCTCCAAAGTGAGGTTGGTGCGACCCACCTGCATGGGCTCATCCCCCCCTGGTTGCGGCTCTGGAGTGAGGTGAGGAGTCGCAGCCAAACTCGGACGTCGGGGCGCCCAGTCTTGTTGAACTCCCTCCGATCGTCGCTCCCGTCTCCGTGTCTGGATGCGCCGATCCATGCGGGAAGTCAGTTCAATCAACCCATCCAGTGAATTGGGCAGATCAAACGACACCAGCTCGTCTTTAATGTAATCCGCCAAACCACGCAGATAGGCGGCACACTGGGCTGCAGAATTCCAGTTGCTGAGTGCGAAACTCAATGGCATAATCTACCACAGATCCATTACCCTGGCTCAGGTTCAGTAGTCCTCCTGCAGCGTCTGGACCCACAGACACGGGTCCAAACACCTTGCGCAGCTCCGCAGAAAAAGCGGGGAACGAAGAGCAGGCGGGTGTTTGTTGCTCCCATTCCGCTGTGCCCCACAGTCGGGCTTTCCCAGTCAAATGATTGAGCGTGAACGCCACACGAGCAGCTTCAGAAGCGAAAGTGTGTGGCTGCAGCGCAAACAGGATAGAACAGTTCGTAAGAAACGGGCTGCAGCCCTCCGGTTCCCCGGCGTAGCGCTCCGGAGTAAATCCCATCAGAGGTGATGCAGAAGCGGGTGTCGACGGCATAAGAAGAGGCGCTGGAGCGGCCACTCCTGCCACTAGCTGCTGCACAGTAGCCATTAGCTGCGTCTGGTCATGTGAAGAGTTAGCATGATGAGCCTCGGTGGCCAGGGCGGCTATCAAGGCTTCCTGCCTCTGGAGAGCGTCCTCAACTCTCTCGAAACGGTCTCTTGGTGAAGAGGAGTGCGCTGGGTCCATGTTCTGGCCAGATTGTTCTGTCACAATCTTAAGGAGAACCTAAATGCAGCACTCAGGATCCAAGGAGAATTGGTAATAGACTTTATTGGAGATTCCACTGGATCTGAGGAATACCAACCGAGCAGTTTAACGCACCGGAGGACAGCGGGCAGAAGGTGAGTCAGGGACAGGCAGAGAGTCAGGGAGCAAGCGAGGCGGTCAGCGTAGATACAGGCAGGGTCGGATAACAGGCCAGACAGGATAGTCGAGGGACAGGCAGGATCAGGGAACAGGCAGAGCAGGCAGATCGAGGACAGGCAGGGTCGGAAGCGGGTAGGCAATCTGGTATCAAACGCGAGAAAGACAAGCATGAGGCAAAGTACAATCTGGCAAAGAGTGTGTGTAAGGTGCGGGTTTAAATACTGGCAGAAGCTAATGGGTGCAGAAGAGAAAGAGAGTGAGCTAACGAGTGGGTGTGGAAAACAGGTGAGACAGGTGAATGGAAAACTACTGGTGAATGATGGAGCAGACTATGACAATATATAACTAACCGATGTATAAAGAAAAATCAGATCAAATATGTTCAAACACGAACTGAAAGTAGGATAGCGGTGGAGAAGCGGCGAACAAACCACGCCAGCGTCCTCTCCTATCGGCAGAGTTTTTAAGGAAAAAAAATGGAAAAAAAGTGGGGGGGACTTGTCCCACCCTCATATAATGGCTGCGATGCCCATGATTGAACCATTAGCGGAGGCTGTACGCCAAAATAAACAGATTCAAGGAATAGCGGACAAGGGAGGGTCAATACATAAAATGTCTTTATTTGCAGATGACATTTTACTCTTTATAAAACACCCCCTATCTTCTATTCCAGCTCTTATGCAGTGTTTGTCTAAGTATAGGGCAATTTCAGGATACAAAATTAATCCAATTAAATCAGAAGCAATGATGATAACAGGGCCTACACCAGGGGTCTTCAACTAAAATTCAACGAGGTCCAGTTAGAGAAAATCTCCCCATGCAAAGGTCCGGAACATCAAAATGTCTAACTTGCTTCATGAATTAGTGTGATATATATTGAAGTGACCTGTAGCTTTATCAACGTCTCCATGTAATCAACAACTGACTGCCAATCAAATAAAGAAAGTACAAAAACAACAATATTTATTGTCAATTAACATTACTTAAATACTGTGGATATGTGTAATGTTCCTCTCGGGCTGCATTTACAAATGAAATAGAGAAAATAAATAAAATAGCTTTTGAAAATATGTGCATCTTAAAAGTGCTTAACTTTAGATAAATAAAATAAAGTGTAGCAGCAGCTTGAGCTTCTTTGTTAACTGTTTCACAAAATGACTTAACAGTTTGAGCCGATTATAGAACAATATCAGTCTTTACACATCATAACAGTTGAACAGTTTTAAAGTTTCTCTTTCTTTCCCTCTTATATTGCAGTCCCTCACTCACTTGTTTTATATACAGTGTGAGAATTGAGCTTGAGCTTGTCCTGCCAGGAGTTTGTAAATCTGGGCTGACATGGAGTCAGGGCTATTCTCATACACATGCAGGTGCTCATTGGTTACAGTGATGCAAACACAGGTATGGTGAAAAAAGAGAGAACTATTCGAAGCAGGAAAAAAACAGCGTAATATACCATCTGATATACTATACTATAGCCTGTGCTATAATGCTTCAATGAACTGTTATTCTTTATAATATACTCAGATCAATAGGAGACATAGATGTTAAGTTAAAAATCAAGGGTTTTTATTTATTATTTTTACAACATCCTCCGAGGGTCGTACAAATGATTGAACTCAACCTCTGCTTAAAAAAACTAAAATCACAGCCCATTCATTTGGCCTTTCTTTCATGCTGTGCAAAGAAAAAGCAACCTTAATCCAGATATCTCACCATGACTCACGTATGCATGCATGTGCACGGTGTGGCATGACCACCAAAACAGAAATATATTGACACAAGATGTGTGCAAATGTATTTAGTATCCTATCCATGTGAACATGATTTAAGTGGGGGGGGGACCTAACCTCCTCTAGGGGGGTCTGGGGGCATGCTCCCCCGGGAAGATTATTTTAAAAATATTGAAGTTAAATACATCAATCTGGTGCACTTTGAGAGCAACATTAGGAGATCTATGGATAGTCTACATCTCTCAGCATCCATATGAAACAGAACTGTACACAGATTTACTTTTTCTTTATGGATATTTTACTAATCACTTCCCTTTTAAACTGTATTCTTGTGTTACTGTCCTATAGTATTTCATACCCGTTTTTTATTTATTCTCTTGTTCTTTAATAACTATAATGATCATATAAAGGTATTCCTCGCAAATACACTTGTTTACATAAATGGTGACCAAACCGTTTGAGACCAACTGAGATAACCTACACTAAAGTTAACCATCTAAACACTGAGAGAGTCCTTACCTCACTGAGCTGAGGTTATACGATCCTCTCAGTCTGACAGGAGAGGACTCTCCTCCACCTTGTTGTAGAAACAGCTCTTTATATCCGTTAGTATAGCTACAGTAGCTAACCAGATGCTAACAACAACATTCCACGTTACCGCTTGCACACTCACAAAATGCTCTTGTGCCACACACACACAGAGCCGAGCTTGAATGAAACACATGACCCAGAAGTAGGCTACTTGTACTGTACTGTATATCATATTATTTTCGATGGCTTTACTGTATAATCAGTGTAACAGATGAACAGATCGCCACCGGGCTTTCATCTAAACACACAGCCATGTAATGATAACAAAACAAAGGTCGGGGGTCATTGGTCAAGCAACACACCAATCAGAGAGCAGCAGTGAGCACAGTTCAGGCTGTGTTTTATATTTGTATTCTTTATTTCTGACGTATTTCACACCAAAAAACCTTTAGTGGAAACGTTTTCACTTATATGACAACCCTGGGTTGACGAAACACTCAACTCAAATGTAATTAAAGTCAGATCCACTCGTGTCTTAGATGGGGCAATGATATCATAAAACGGTTACGCTTTCAAACACTCGGTAGTTTATTTATTTTTTAACCAGTTGTTCTGTATTCACCTTGCAGGTGGCTTTATCCTGGATTATTATGTTTAAGTCATGGATGTTTAAAGTTCATATTTGTCTAATATTAGTTTACTTTTCATTAATGAAGTATGACGCTGAGCTGTCAGTACACTTGTCCCTGTTTGTGATTGGTCAAATGTTGCTAACCCCAGAGAAGAGAGAGAGAAGCCCTGGCTTGATTTACCGAGTTGATATTAACCAGCGTCGAGATCTCGTTTGTTAGGGTTAGTTTAGATAACTCAAACATATCCAGGGTTTGAACTGGCTTCGTAGTACAGGGCACAGGTGGCTGCATAGCAGTGCTAATGTCAAAAACACAAACATTATACATTATATTTTTATTTTACCAGGATACAGTGACACAAATATTTGGGAAGGCTTAGCCTTCCCTAGCCTACAGTACCTGCCGCCCCTGGACTTATATCTAAGTTTATTTGGCAGAATAAGAGACCCAGAGTAAGACTTAAAACTCTTTTTCTGCCAAAAGATAAGGGAGGCCTAGGCCTGCCAAATTTAAAATATTATTATTGGGCTGCTCAGTTAACGGCAATAGTGGCCTGGATTAGAAAGGACGAGGAAACAGGATGGGCACAGATAGAGCAGAGTGAAACTAGGGGTGTGTCATTATCAGTTTGGCCTTTTATTTATATAAAATCCCTGAAGAAAGTTAAGATTGAGTACGAATGGATAAAGCATACCCTAAAGTTGTGGACGGCAGTTAAAAAAAATGTCAGGAGCCCAGAATCAATATCAAGAGCCATGCCAATTTTAGGCAATATAGACTTTCCTCCATCTGTAAGGGATGGAGGATTTAAAAGATGGGCCGATAAAGGTCTTATCTCAATGAACCAAATGTTTGATGAAACAGATGTGAAATCCTTCTCCCAACTTCGAGAACAATGGGCTCCCGTCAAATGATTTGGTCCAGATAAGTCACTATATTACAAGCCACAAGGAAAGAGAAGCAGTCCAAAATAATCCAAACATTATAGAAGAATATTTTATTAGTATTGCAGAAAAATGCTTCCCAAATAAGAAACATGTCTCTCACTTATATAAGAGGCTTATGGCAGACGACTCCCAAAATACCTGGAATGTTAGAGATAAATGGGAATTGGAACTAAACATTATAATCGAAGATGCAGTCTAGGAAAGCTGTGTGGGCAGCCATAAAGGAATTAATAGTCAGTTATGGAAAGAGTTTGATTGGAAGCTGAAAATCTGATTTTTGAACACTCCTTTTTTATTTTCGGACCATCGGTCGCATTATGTTGGAGGAAAAGCGGAAAAATAGGTGATCATACACACATCTTTTGGGATTGCCCAGTAATTGAAGGATTTTGGAAATCTGTTAAAGAGGAGATTAAAAACATCCTGGAAATGACTTTTCCTCTGGAGCCTATGTTGTTCGTGCTCGGAGCTATACTGTACCTACAGACACTTACAATTCAGACCAGAGGTACATATTACGGATACTGTTATTAATTGCCAAAAAGATTATAACTGTGAACTGGAAAAATGCAAAACCTCCGACAATCATTCAGTGGATGCACAGACAAGTCTACACGATGGAAAAAATGACGGCGAGCCTGCAGATAAAAATGTACTCTTTTACCCAAAGATGGAACTGTGTTAAAAGATATCTGGATGTATCGCTGGTTGAAGAGGGTTGTTGAAACTGAACCGAACTTTAGATGAATACTATTATTTACTTAATTATTTAAATTTATACTGGATTTGCTTTATTTAATTATTAACTATACTTTGCTTTGTCATGTGACCATCTGTCATTTGAATGAAAACGACCTATGTCAGGATATGTCTTGTCTTGTTTTGTTAAAATGAAAATAAACAGTTAAAAAAAAAAAAAACAGGGCTAAATGTGATTGAATTATAAAAGGTATATTTTGCAGATAAACCTATTAATCCCGCTCCCTTAAAAAAAACTGCTCTTTTGAACGGCTCTCGCAAAGGAACGGAGCCATAAGATCCGGCTCCCTTCAAAGAGCCATAATTCCCATCACTAATGCAGATGCTTCCAAAGGGGCGTGGCCAGTAGCAGCTCGGTTCCATTTAAAGGGCCAGACCCAGAATCATCACTTTAGTAACAGGGCTGAAATAGAGGGGTGTGAGGCATGCTACAATGGGTGATCTGTTTGGTATTTTGAGCAAAACATTTCAGAGAAATGTTTTGTATAGATATGGCCCTATAATACAGTATATTGTTCAAATATAGTATAATAGGTGAGCTTTAACATCATGCAACTGAAACTTCTCTAGCAGAGAGTATTTATTCCCCCTTGAGTATTTAAAGAGAAGAAACTCAGAACCTAAGAAAAGGACACGGTTATTTCCAGATTCACAATGTTATGGTATTTTCATAATAACATTAGCATCATGAACATGCTGTGTAGTGAACTAGTGCTCCTATTATTAGTTTATAGTTCTTATTATAGTGTTTAATTGATTACTAAATGTGTTAATTACACCATCCTCTGTAAAGTCTTACGATTGAGGGCGGTGCAACTGCCGTACCAGGCCGTGATGCAGACAGTCAGGATGCTCTCTATGGTGCACCTGTAGAAGGTCAGGATCCTCTCTATGGTGCACCTGTAGAAGGTCAGGATCCTCTCTATGGTCCACCTGTAGAGTTGCAGAGTATCCTGGAGTCCATGTTGAACCTCCTCAGCCTGCGGAGGAAGAAGAGCCGCTGTAGAGCTGTTTTGGTGATGGTCGTAGTGTGAAGAGTCCATGTCAGATCATCAGTGATGTGGACACAGAGGAACCTGAAGCTGCTGACTCTCTCCACGTAGTCCCATTGATGGCGATGGGGGCGTGTCCCTCTCTCTGCTGCTTCCTGTCATCCATGATCAGCTCCTTGGTTTTGCTGACGTTGAGATGGAGGTTGTTATCCTGGCACCAAGATGTCAGGGTTTCGACCGTCTCGTCGCCATCGGTGATCAGGCCGATGACGGTCGTGTAATCAGCAAACTTCACAATCGTGTTGGAATGCATCGTTATGCATGTCATGTTAACTATGGAATCCATTCCCTGCATTTGTTAATGATAACCATATCATTTATCTGAACTATAACCCCCATTGAAGAACCAGCACCTTACCGTGGTAGAGAGGTTTGTGTGCCCTGATGAACCTGGGGGCTGTGTTGTCTGGAACCTTGTGTTCCTGGTAGGGTCTCCCATGGCAAATTGGTCTCCGGCAAGGAGCCAGACTAAGATTGGTTCAAAAGACCTCATGAAAGACGACACAGGAAGTGAGGATACCCGGCCCAGAGGAAGCCCGGGGTCCCCTTCTGGAGCCAGCCCAGAAGGAGGACTCGTCGGCGAGCGTCTGGTGGCCGGGCTTGCCACGGAGCCCGGCCGGGCACAGCCCGAAAAGGCAACGTGGGCAACACCTCCGCTTCTCCGTCCTGCGGGCCCACCACCTACGGGAAACAGCGATGGGGTCGGGTGCGCTGCCAGAAGTGAAAGCAGAGGGTCTCGACGGACCAGACCCGGGCGACAGAAGCTGACTTTGGGGACGTGGAACGTCACCTCTCTGGGGGGGAAGGAGCCGGAGCTTGTGCGTGAGGTGGAGCGTTACCAGTTGGATCTGGTTGGGCTCACCTCTACGCACAGCATCGGCTCTGGAACCTTACTTCTGGATAGGGGTTGGACTCTATTCTTCTCCGGAGTTGCTCAAGGTGTGAGGCGCCGGGTGGGTGTGGGGATACTCACAAGTCCCTGGTTGGGTGCTTCTTTTTAGGAGTTTACCCCAGTGGACGAGAGTGGACGAGACCTACGCCTGTGGGTTATGGGGGGGGGAAACTCTGACTGTTGTGTGTGCTTCTGCACCAAACAGCAGTTGAGTTGTGTATAGACCGATGGGTAATAATCGATTTTGACGGAAATGTTACGATCCTGTCCGTCAAAATTACGGGCAGCAGAAAAATCTAGCGCAACCTCTGATCCAGACAGACAGCTTAAACTGCCATGGTTAGCGAATAATACCTTTTAAATGTAATCTTAGATTTTAGAAATAAACATTTATAAATTGGCTGTGCTTTTGCCGCTTTATTTCAGTTTAAAGATATTTTTTTCCATTTATGTTAAGTTATCTTGCATAAATAAATCATAAAACAAGTATAGCTCTGCGTTGGCCTAATGCAGGGGTTGGCAACCCGCGGCCCACGGGCCGCATGCGGCCCTTTAAGCCCTCTGCTCTGGCTCCCTTGAGTTTAGACAAAAATAAGAAGGAAATAAAATAAAAGTATTTGTAGGACTATTTATATTTTGTTGCATGGTTGAAAATGTTTCGTATCTTTTATTTTGAGGTGATACTGTGACACATAAATAAAAAACAAAACGGTTTTAATTAGGTCAACTAAAATACACATCACATCGTGCTACGGTCCCGCGCGAGCGCCTTTTCTTGGAGGCGAATAACCTGACCCCCGGCTCGATGAGCGAACTATGGATAAATCAAAGAAAAGTACCGGAGGAACACAGGATTTAATTCTGCGTGGACAGAGTTATCTGCTTTCACAGCAAACGATGCTGGTTTACCGGTATGTTTGATATGTAGAGAGAAGTTGTCAACGGTGGTGCAGCCTTTACGTATCGAGGAACAACAAGGGAGAGGAAGACAGCTGACGATCTTCAGTCATAATTCAATGGGGTATGTAATTTATTTCAGAAAACACTTTTTGTTATATTCCATGGAATGCTCTTAACGTCCCAATAGCAATGAATATATTAAATGCTTTGACAATAAATACATACAAAAATTAATCTATGGAAGCCGTAGCACTGTAAAAAGCACGACCAATCATCTGAGCCGGCCCGGCTAAAGTAACTGGATGGCCTACCTGCCTGTCAGCCTTCCATCTGTGCACAAATTTATCTCGTGCCCTCATTGGTCATGTGCGCATTCGTGTGTGTTGGAGGAGGGACTCTGTAAGAAAGTCTGAAGGAAGAGGCATATTTTTTCCGGTTGTGTACTTTCAAATTCTAGCACACTCGAGCTGGTTTCTCCATTCTTACCTACCCTACCTTTAACTCTTTTTAGGGTTCAGCTGTTATTTCAAAGTGGGCCCATTTTAATAATATTTTTTTTTCCTTCAAATGTGCAGAGGACTCCCCAAGTGCTGTGTTTCATTTATTTTAAAGTAGGTCTGTGTATTATTTTTAATAATCTCCTTATAAGAGTTCTTTATTTCTTATTAGAGGTTAACAGTTTTATATCATGTAATAAATAGCCTAATAAATGAAAAAAAACTGTAGTTTTTGTCTGATATAACAATAAAAAACTATGAAATATGTTTTGCGGCTCCAGACAAAAAATTGTTTGGGAAAAAGGAGCAAAATGGCTCTTTTGGTCAAAAAGGTTGCAGACCCCTGGCCTAATGGATCTATTTCCTCTTCTCTCTGGTACCTGCAGCAACAAATTCACAGCATGGCAGAGCTTTGCGTCTGTTAACATAGTTCTGTTTGAGCCTGAATGTCATAGACAAACACACCTCTAGATGAAGCTGTAAACACATGCTGACAGGAGCACGCAAAAAGTCCACTTAGAAAGGCCCCAGGGGACTTGGTGTTTTATTTGTTCTACTTTTTAGTTTTTTTAGTTTTAGGTACATACTTTTATGGATACAATCAGTCAGGGACTGGAGGACGACAGACAGATTTAGAATTGGAGGATAAAACCCTCTTTAATCGTCACACATACATAGGGATGGGTACCGAGCCCCGGTATTAAACGGGCCCCGGGGGTGAATTATTAAAGACTGTGGTACCGTTAAGCTCCGACGTTAGCGGTCTTTTTATCGGTACTGGAGACATGTAAAAAGTATATATCATGTGTATTATTGCTACACAAACATTAT
Organism: Pseudochaenichthys georgianus; assembly: GCF_902827115.2. Taxonomy (NCBI): domain Eukaryota; kingdom Metazoa; phylum Chordata; class Actinopteri; order Perciformes; family Channichthyidae; genus Pseudochaenichthys; species Pseudochaenichthys georgianus. The sequence continues at coordinate 4,122,880 of NC_047517.1, read as the reverse complement.
ATTGCAGTTTTCGTGTCGCCAACTCGCCAAGTTTCTAACATGCAAAAAGACTGCAAAATGCTTCTATGAGTATTTTGAGTATTTCCGATCTCTCTCCCCCGCCTGCTTGCGAGGGGGCGGGGCAGTTTACACACACGCAGCTGCTACATGCAGCAACACAGTGTACACACACACGGAGGAGATGGCGGAGAGAACGCGCTCTGAGGTGTGGTTAAACTTTACCCGTCTCTCGATGCTCGTTGCCTAAAGTGCAATATGTGGTGACACGTTATTGGACATAATTCACCTCTCGTATTGTGTTGCCACACGGACCCTTTAGTGGGAACACCTGTAGCATTAGCTGCCATTCCTGCTAGCTCGTCAAGCAGAGCAGTTGATGTGATAACCTCTCTGTTATTAATGGCTAATAAAGATTGGAACTCTGTTCTTAATACACCGCCTCCGACTCCCTTTTCCTGGCACTACACTGGTGACCCCGACGTTTCCGGGAAATTAACGAGCATGGCTGAACTCGATGTGTCGCACATGTGGAGGCGCCTGCCGACAGGTCCGTGACGGGGACCTGAAATACTACCATGTGGTAGCAGCGCTGGGCAGCTCTGCGTCGTCCAGGTTGGTGGGATTCATCGCAGCCCCCCCACACCATGGCAAATATGAGGCGATTAAGGCCCTTCTCCTTAAAGGCCCTGACACACCAACCCGATTTTGGGAGTCAGAGGCCGTCAGAGGCTGTCGGGCATTCGCGGCGCCGTAGTCAGGTTGGTGTGTCCCGCACCGTCGACCGTGACACGCCTTATTTGGACTGCCAGACCCGATGCATGCATCGGGTCTGGCAGTCGGACCAAATAATCACTCTGATTGGCTGTTCAGCTAGCAAATCAGTGCATGAGAAGCGAAGCGGAAGTGAGGGACGTAAACAAACGATTTAAGAAGGCACACACAGACTGCTATTCATTTTCATCTCATCATGGCGATCTGGAATGATGCAAACGAAGACCTGCTCATCACCTTGATCCAGGAGAGGCCAGCTCTGTATGATATTACGGAGAAAAGATACTCTTCTTCTTCTCTGTCTTCCGGTTGTTGCCTCTTTTGAATGACGAATACACACTACCGCTGCCTGCTGGTAAGGAGAGTTATTGCCACTCATGCACTGAAGTCGGTGCGGTGTGTTCCCGTGCAACACATGGCCAAAACGCAGGAGAACACGGCCAGGCAACAGCCGACTTCAGCGTTGGCTAGTCCTCTGGTGACTGCTTGGTGTGTCAGGGCCTTAAGACATTTAGCTTATCTGCTAAGGAGAGGGCCCGCCAGATACTTGATATTCAAGGCCTAGGAGACAGCAAGCCATCCCAGCTAATGGAGAAAATGCTAAATCTGCTAGGGGGGGAAGATCCCCGGATTTCATTCACGGAGATTTTCCTGCGTCACTTGCCTCCCCGGGTCCAGATGGTGCTGGCCAACACGCCTGTCACGGAGCCCCGTGCTTTGGCCGAGGAAGCAGATCGTTTTTTTCCTGGCTACACAACAGCCCGGTGCAGAGACGTTAGCCGCGACGCTCAGCGGCCCATCTGCAGTCAAGAAAGCGTGGCGGAGGCCGGACACGGCTGTGGCGAGCCGGCGTGGAGACGCCGGAGAGTGCGTTTACCACGCACGTTTCGGGACAAGGGCGAAGAGATGCATCGCTCCGTGCAGCTACAAACCCCCGGGAAACGGAGGGGCCGGCGCTCAGTAGTGGCTCTGAGCGTCGGCGTCACGTGCAGGCTCCTCTTCGTCAGCGACAGCGTTTCCGGGAGCCTGTTTCTGTGTGACACAGGCGCTCAACGGAGCGTAGTTCCAGCGTCGAGTGAAGACGTCGCCCGTGGGGGGCACGGACCGCGATTGACGACGGCTAACAGCGGTCCCATTCACATGTACGGCGTGAGGCCTATGTGTCTGTGCATCGGAGGACAGCGTTTCAGCTGGGATTTCGTGACAGCGGACATTGCTTTTCCCCTCCTCAGAGCGGATTTTTTGTGTGCTCATGAACTCTTAGTGGACGTTAAGAATAGGCGTTTGGTTGATGCCTTAACGTTTTCTTCCCTCGTGTGCACACTTGGCAGGGTAGCGTACACGTTTCTCAGACTGTTGGCCGAGTTTCCAGACCTGTCGCTATCCACCTTCTCTGCGCTTACCACTACGCATGGGGGGCCTCCTGTCTACGCCAGGGCCCGGCGGTTGAACCCTTCTAAGCTGGCTGTAGCGAGGGCGGAGTTCGCAACCATGGAGCGCCTGGGCATTGTCCGCCGCTCTGACAGTCCTTGGGCTTCCCCCCTGCACGTCGTTCCCAAACCGAACGGCGGGTTCCGCCCGTGCGGGGATTACCGCCGACTCAACGACGCCACTACGCCTGACCGCTATCCGGTGCCGCACATTCAGGACTTTTCGACGCATCTGGCCGGTACGGGGGTGTTTTCCAAGGTGGACCTGGTGCGTGGATACCACCAGGTGCCCATGCACCCCCTGGACATTCCCAAGACAGCAGTGATAACGCCTTTTGGGCTTTTTGAGTTCCTGTGGATGCCTTTTGGACTCAAGAATGCCGCTCAGACGTTCCAGCGCTTGATGGATTCGGTGCTGCGGGACCTGCCGTTTGTGTTTGTCTACCTCAACAACATACTCGTCGCCAGCGCTTCAGTGCAGGAGCACCTGTCCCATCTCCGAGCCCTTTTCACACGGCTCAACGAACACGGATTAATCATCAATCCTGCAAAGTGCCAGTTCGCCCGGGCCGCACACATCATGCGGCCGCTGTATGAAGCGTTGAAAGGCAAGACCCCCGTCCAGGAGATCGACTGGACAGCAGAGGCGGACGGCACTTTTGCTGAGGTCAAGACCGCGTTGGCTCAGGCGGCTTTGCTGGCACACCCATCATCTACGGCTCCCATCTCCATCACCACGGACACGTCAGACTACGCAGTCGGCACAGTGCACGAGCAGTGGGTGGAGGGCGCTTGGCAGCCGCTCGCCTTCTTCAGCCGCCAGCTGACGCCTAGAGAATGCAAATACAGCGCCTTTGACCGGGAGCTCCTCTGACTTTAATTGGCCATGCGGCACTTCCGTTTCATGCTGGAAGGCCGTGAATTTACGGCGTTTGTCGACCACAAGCCGCTCACCTTCGCCATGTCAAAAGTGGCGGAACCTTGGTCGGCACGTCAGCAGCGGCAGCTGTCCTACATATCGGAGTTCACTACGGACATTAAGCACGTGGCTGGCAAGTCGAACCTGGTGGCTGATTGCCTCTCCAGGGTCGTCATCGGTGCCGTCCAGTTGGGCCTGGACTATACTCGCATGGCGGCGGACCAGGTCACAGATCCCGGCGTCCAGGCTCTGAAGGTGGAGAGTAGGGGTGCAACAACTAATCGACTTAATCGATTAAAATCGATTACCAAATTAGTTGCCAACTAATTCAGTCGTCGATTCGTTGGTGACGTCATCACGTGCGTTTTACGCGCCGTTAAGCTACAACGTTATCGGTACTGGAGACATTTAAAAAATATATGTCATGTATTATTGATACAAAAACATTATATCGCAGTCTTATTGTGGCCAGCTCGTTTATAATATGTAAAAAGACAAACAAATGCGTCTATGATGTATTTTCGATCAGACGAGATCTCTCTCCCTGGTCTGTGTGGGAGGGGGCGGGGCAGTTTACACACACGCGGCTGCTACATGCAGCAACACACTGCGGAGAGAACGCCGCTCCGAGGTGTGGTTAAACTTTACCCATCTCGATGTTCGTTGCAAAGTGCAATAAGTGTTTAGCATGTGAGGGCGGTAACTAGGGTTGGGTACCGAGAACCGGTTTCGGTTAGGAACCGGTTCCAACATTTCGATTCCAACGGCATCATTTAGAAATGTGAATTTCGGTTCCGCTTTTCGATTCCTGAGGAGATGTTTCTCGCCGCTCTCCGTAGCCTCCTGTATGACTGCAGCGGGGCGGGAAATGTAGCGTTGTATCTACATTTCCTACAGTGTAACCTGAGACCAGGGCCGGCCCGTCGCACTGGCATTATAAATGTTCGCCTAGGGCGCCAGATCTGTGGAGGCGCTGCGCTATGGAAGCCCATTTCCGCCACTTGAAAAAAATAAAATCCCCCATGAAAAGTCGAAATAATGAGATAAAAAGTCATAATAATGAGATAAAAAGTCATAATTATGAGATAAAAAAGTCGAAATAATGAGATAAAAAGTCATAATAATGAGATAAAAAGTCATAATTATGAGATAAAAAAGTCGAAATAATGAGATAAAAAGTCATAATAATGAGATAAAAAGTCATAATTATGAGATAAGAAAGTCGAAATAATGAGATAAAAAGTCATAATTATGAGATAAGAAGTGCGCATGTGCTGCAGTGGCGCTGTCTTTAAAGGTCCCTTCATCACCTTGCTGCTCTCCACCATGCAAACAGCATCTATCTAGTCCTAAATAAGGTAACTATTACAGGTGACTTTTGTAAATGTTAGATGTTACATATAGCCTATATTGCAGCTAAACTACAACAATGCAGTTCATAGCTTTGACATTACCCGTTATGAACTATAATATATATGCCTATAGTTTTGTGGTAACGTTCACGCCACTAATGACAATAGTGTAGGCATACTGCTGCTGTGAGTTGCTCTAACTCTAACCCGTGAACGTTACCACAAAACTATAGGCATATATATTCTATTCATAACAGGTAATGTCAAAGCTATAAACTGCATTGTTGTAGTGTAGCTGCAATATAGGCTATATTTAACATCTAACATTTACAAAAGTCACCTGTAATAGTTACCTTATTTAGGACTAGATGCTAGGGATGTGCATCTCCATCACTGAGGCCGATGCGATGCGCATCTCGATACGTTGCCACGATACGATACATTAACGATACATTTGAAACACCAGGTGATACGATTCGATACGATTCACCCCTGTTGCGATACAGTTCGATACGATTTGATTCAATATTATGCGATTCGGTGCGATACGATTCAACACAATGCAAAAATAATGATACTTCAATTTGGTACGACAGAGGATTTTTGTTTTATTCCTTATATGCAGCAAATCATACATTAACAAAAAAGTGCTTTACATATTTGGTACTGCACATCCCATCATGCCGTTTATTTTTTTAACTTTAAAAGCTCTCCAGAGTACAGTACAATTGTATAACACCTCACAGTTAAACAATGTAAGGATGCATTGCTCATGATTAACAATGTGCAAATAACAGCTACCATAGTGCAATGCCCATACAGCTGCCAGCCTGATGTGCTTAACACTCATAGGCTAACTCACCAGTGAGCAGAAAGCAGTGGGTTCTATATGAACAATAAAGAATACAAATAACCTTTCACAAACAGGTATTTCATAACTGCTTACAGTAAGGAAGACATTTAAATTATTATTGACCGTCACAGGCTGCTGTAAACTAAACACCACTCTCTCTGACAGATCACCTCACTGAGTGATTTAACTCATATGTCTAACTTTCAGGTTTCTCTTTTCAGCCGCAGACCCCATGTCGCCTCTTTATGTGCGTCGCTAAGTTCCTCGTACTACTTGTGTACTTTAAAGCGGCTCGGCATCGTTTACAATTTGCGAGCGATTTTTCAAGTTGACTGTAGTATATAGTGCCGCGCACATATACCATCAGGACGTTACTGATGGGGTGCGGCTGCGGAGTGATACTGTGTGTATGCAAGCCTGCATCTAGGACGGATCTATGTATCATGGCTGTAGACCTGTTGAGTAATAAAGATACCTCATACAAAGGTCTACGGATACCTTATTACTCTCCATGACCTGCGGTCAACTATATAGCATAAAGGATTATTACACCGTCTTTCTTGAACAATCCGAAGTGTTGCCAAACGTTTGATTTGTAGGTATTTTTCGGTGCGCTGTGTTTCTCTTTCTCCTCAACTTCCGTGTGTGTTGATAACTGAGACTCTCGGCCTCGGGCGAAGCAAATATCCAAATCAAAGATCGTCTCTGCTGAGCGTTGACGTAATCGATGCATCGCGAGTTCAACCCGGTTCAACCCAAACTGTAGCCGATGTGCACTCTTTCAACCGGTGCACTCGCATCTTGAACGTTTATGCCGATGCGAATCGGTGAATCTTAACATCTCTACTAGATGCCGTTTGCATGGTGGAGAGCAGCAAGGTGATGAAGGGACCTTTGAAGACAGCGCCACTGCAGCGCATGCGCACTTCTTATCTCATAATTATGACTTTTTATCTCATAATTATGACTTTTTATCTCATTATTATGACTTTTTATCTCATAATTATGACTTTTTATCTCATTATTTCGACTTTCTTATCTCATTATTATGACTTTTTATCTCATAATTTCGACTTTCTTATCTCATAATTATGACTTTTTATCTCATTATTTCGACTTTTTTATCTCATAATTATGACTTTTCATGGGGATTTTATTTTTTTCATGTGGCGGAAATGGGCTTCCATACTGCGCTGACAGCTCTGGGAGAAAAAATAAATGTTTTGACCGTTGGGGCTCATCCTAATTTTCGGCCTTGATGTAACAACATTCATAATTAAGTAAATGTAACACCCTTTTCATCCCGGTTACACTTTTCATTTGCCCTGTACGATGTGCGCTGCAAGTGATGAAAATGGGGGATGTTGGCTTATCTGGCAACCGCAGCTCACAGCCAAAGTGCGCGTGAGCGAGGGAGAAAGGGAGGGTGCACTGGAACCGGCGCTGTTGTTATTAGCATCTGGTGCTAGCTGCTCTAACGGAAGAAGAAGAAGATGTTTCTACAATGATGTGGAGGAGAGTCCTCTCCGGTCAGACTGAGGCTGATAACTACAGCTCAGTGAGGTAAAGGACTCTGAGTGTTTAGATAGTTCACTTTAGTCTAAGTTATCTCAGACGTTTTGATCACAATTTATGTAAACACATATTTCCAAGGCACTCTTTTATAATTATTGGGATAAAACAGGTTTGAAATCATTCCAATGTATACTATAGGACAGTAAACCAGACATATCGTTTTAAACTGGAGAGATCAAAAAATATGCATAAATAAAATAGTAAAATAAGATGTGAATGAACAACAAAAATAAAATGCGTTACATGTAGGCTATTTGTTATTTAATTATTAAAATGTAAACCGATTTTTTTCATATGGGTGTTTAGAGTTGTACCCCCTAGATCTAGTCTCTAGTAATTCTGCGTGTGCACCAGATTGAAGCATTTTACTTCAAAATGTTCAAACATTTCTTCCCGGTATGCCTGAGAAGGCAGATATGCTTGTTTTTCTCAACAAGAACTGTTTTTAAAAGTTGGACTGTTGCACTGTTGTAGCTTCAGTGGTTCTCAGGTTAAAGTTACATAGCAGTGAATATAAACAGACTGATTAATGTGAATATTACTTTAAACTAACCTGTGTAAAAGTTTCTCGAATAAATGTAATTTTTTTGGTGGAAGAAGCATGTATCATTTTTTTACCCTGCCCCTCAAAGAATCGGAATCGAGAACCGTTAAGAACCGGAATCGAAAAGTAGAATCGGAATCGGAATCGTGGAAATTCAAACGATACCCAACCCTAGCGGTAACACGAGCAATTTGTCTAAACATTTAGCAAAAGTGCTCCACATTCAGACGGAGAAATGCACCGGGTTCGACTGTCTTTCTAGTAGCTCTGTAGCCCCGTCCACGAGTAACGTTTTCACATCAGGTGTTATGTATGCTAGCAGCAACACACAGAGTTAACTCAATTATATAAACATGGGGTAATGATTTGAGGTAACTGAATTAGTTAGTTTGTTAAAGTTTCAGCTATTCTGTTTACAATTCTGTTATCACATTATTTATTATTTGCTAAAACACTGTTGTTTCTTTTGGTGTGAAATATTATTTATTTAATTTAAATGAAAAGCAATGTTCATTTTGTAAACAATTTGTTTAGTTAATTTAATAATATGTATTTTTTAATCAAGTATTCATCTTTATTGTCTTCATTGTTAGTTTCCACATGCCTAAAACAACCTCAAACTAAATCTAAAAGTTGATGGCTAAATAAAAGCGTTTGAGAAATTGTGCAAGGCATAATAGTCCGAATAGTCGATTAATCGTTTAATTAATCGATAGATTAATCGACTATCAAATTAGTCGTTTGTTGCAGCCCTGGTGGAGAGCGCGGGGCTGCGCTTGGAGGACGTGGTGTTCGGCGACGCGGGCATTACTCTCCTGTGTGACGTCTCTACGGGCCTGGCGCGGCCTGTCGTCCCTGCCAGCTGGAGGCGTCCTGTGTTCGAGGCTGTGCACGGCCTGTCACACCCCGGCGTTAAACCTTCAGTATGTTTGGTAGCGGCGAAGTTCGTTTGGCAAGGACTGAAAAGGGACGTGAGGACTTGGGCCAGGGAGTGCGTGGCTTGTCAACGCGCTAAGGTGCACCGCCACATGAAGGTTGGAGCGTTTCCTGGTGCCTGAGAGGAGGTTTGATCACGTCAACATTGACCTGGTTGGTCCGTTGCCTTCCTCTCAGGGGTTTTCCTACATCCTCACCATGGTGGACAGAACGACCCGTTGGCCGGAGGTGGTTCCGCTCGTTTCGACATCAGCCGCAGACGTTGCCCGGGCCTTCATTGCAACGTGGGTGTGTCGTTTTGGCACCCCGTCAGACATGTCCTCAGACAGGGGCTCTCAGTTCACGTCCGAGCTCTGGAACGCTGTGGCAGGCGGTTTGGGGGTTAAGCTGCACAGGACTACCGCTTACCACCCTCAGGCTAGCGGCCTCTGCGAGAGCTTTCATCGCTCCATGAAGGCGGCCCTCAAGGCCGGCGTCCCTCAAGGCCGGCGTCCCTCAAGGCCGGCGTCCCTCAAGGCCGGCGTCCCTCAAGGCCGGTAACTGGGTCGACAAGCTGCCCTGGGTGATGCTGGGCCTGAGGACCGCACCTAAGGAAGATCTGCAGTGTTCTACAGCGGAGATGGTCTACGGTCAGCCGCTGAGAGTTCCGGGGGATTTCCCCCCAAATGTATCAGCTCCCTGGTCTGCCACGGCCCAGCGAGTTTTTCTTCGTGACGCGGCGGAGGCTTTCGCTCCAGTCCTGACTACTCAGCAAGGTGCGCCAGGGTCTCAAGTTCCCGCGGAGCTACGCTCGGCTGGGCACGTCTTCATTCGTCACGATGCACACAGAGGCCCCCTGCAGCCCCCTTACGATGGACCTTTCCGGGTTTTGGAACACGGTGAAAAACACCTGGTGGTCGACATGGACGGTAAGGCTGAGCACGTCTTGGTTGACCGGGTGAAGGCTGCTCACTTGGACGTGGACCGGCCGGTGGTGCTGGCTTGGCCGCCGAGACAGGGCTGACCCCCGGCTTTGATTCCTGTCAGGGAGTGTGGATCTGTTGTTCCGGTCCCTCCTCTGTCAGGGGCCGCACGGGCGGAGGTCGCTGTACCGACTCCGGTGCGCAGGTCTCGTGGAGGCAGGCGGATTGTTCCTCCCCGCCATACGGATTTTGTTTACACGTGAATTCTGGGGGGGCTTGTGTGGTGACACGTTATTGGACATAATTCACCTCTCGTATTGTGTTGCCACACGGACCCTTTAGTGGGAACACCTGTAGCATTAGCTGCCATTCCTGCTAGCTCGTCAAGCAGAGCAGTTGATGTGATAACCTCTCTGTTATTAATTGCTAATAAAGATTGGAACTCTGTTCTTAATACACCGGCTCCGACTCCCTTTTCCTGGCACTACAAATAAGAGTTTAGCATGTAAGGGCGGTAACACGAGCAATTTGTCTAAACATCTTGCAAAAGTGCACCACATTCAGACAGAGAAATGCACCGTTTTTGACTGTCTTTCTAGCAGCTCTGTAGCCCCATCCACGAGTGACTTTTCCACGTCAGGTATTATGTATGCTAGCAGCAACACACAGAGTTAACTCAATTACACAAACATGGGTTAATGATTAGAGGTAACTGAGGTATTTATTTTGTTAAAGTTTCAGCTATTCTGTTTACAGTTCTGTCATCACATTATTTAATACGATTTGTTAAAACGTTGTTGTTTCTTTTGATGTGAAATATTATGTATTTAATTTAAATAAAAAGCAATGTTAGTTATATCTCTCACAGGCTCCGCCCTCTACTGGACTCTATGGGTACTACCTTACCCTGCGAGCATTCTCCCACTGAGACTTCTATAGATGTAGCCGGCCTTGGGCGGGCGTACCTGAATGTGCGCGCATCACACCGTATAAAAGGAGGCCTCGCCTCCTGACTATCATCCTTTTCTCTTCAGCAGCGGAAGTGATTCCACGAGAGACTGAGACGTTTGAAAGAAAAAGAAAGAGTTATCATACCTCCAGGGAGTCACCACTGCTAGAGACCCGGGCCTGTCCTTCGTGCCCTGGCTGAAATAGCGGGCGCCGATCCCCACCACCTTTGCTTCGAGTGTTTGGGGGACCAGGATATGGCCAAGGCGGTGCCATTCACGTTCGCCATTCCTTCCGGGTCCGGCGTCCAAGGAAGTCCACCGCCCAGGGCTGTACTCTCCCTGAATGATGATCATGGCGGCGGGTGTGTGGGCTACTCACTCATTGCTAGAGATGCCCCCGCCTCACCAGGTCAGAGCGATTATTGGGCCGCAAGGCAGGAGGGGGGTAGCCCTCCACACTTTAGTCCACACACACTCTGCACAGGATTGGTGTCTGAGTGTGGGGCATGGGCACTGGCGCTCTCCCTGCGATCTTTAGGGATTCAGGGTGGCAGGCATGTAGTAAGCCCATTCAGGGCCGAGGGGGCTCTCCCCATCCGTCTATGGGGTGGGTGGGTCCCCCGGCACTGTTTTTTGAACACACTTTCTGCGAGGTAAGCGCAGCAGGGTGTGCTCTGTCAGCCACAGCCCAGATTTCTCCTCGGTCACAACCGGGTTAAAGGAGAATGTGGGGCAGCAGCTGCTGACCAGAAAAGCCGGTCAGGGGCAGTAGGGTGGAATGTTGTTGTTGGACGACAGTGCGCCAATACATCGGGGCTCCACCCACTGTACCCATAGAGTCCAGTAGAGGGTGGAGCCTGTGAGAGATATAACGTTGGGTTACGTATAGTATAGTAACCCTTGTATATATATTAGTACAGGCGGAGCCCTCTACTCAGGGCACTGTCTGTCCTATTCCGCTCGCTGAAGAGAGGTGCAGGATGATAGTCAGGAGGCGAGGCCTCCTTTTATACGGTGTGATGCACGCGCATTCAGGTAGGCCCGCCCAAGGCCGGCTACGTCTATAGAAGTCTCAGTGGGAGAATGCTCCCAGGGTAAGGTAGTACCCATAGAGTCCAGTAGAGGGCTCCACCTGTGCTAATATAACAAAGGGTTACAATACGTAACCCAACGTTTTGTTCACAATTTGTTTAGTTAGTTTACCTTCTTTTTTTCTCCAAAAGAACCGATAAAAGTACCGTTAAAAGACCGGACCGATAAGCGGTATTGTGTCACAGGACACACTGTTCCTGCCCTGTTGTACACCATGTGGGGGGCTGAGTTGCGGAGCAGTGTTGGAAAAGGTCCAGTGTTCCATTAGGGAAAATAAGTAAATGTGATGAGACTGACTTCTTCTTCTCCCTGCAGGTTCACTTACCTTTCATGCGCTACATCAGTGTCTGCTGTGTGGTGGGCATCATCGCTGGCTTCTGTATCGGCCCAGGCAAGTTTCTCTACACTGCATGCTACAGAACTCACCTCCTGTGTTGATGTGAATTTAACTCCAGCTGTGCAGATGCATGTCACTCATGAACCCAGGCAGCATTGAGGATTTAATCTGAGTTAGCCTGATATGGGACGGGTGGCGCAGTGGTCTGTGCGTTTGATCATCAGATCAAGGGGGTGTTGGGGAACTCCAGTTTGAAACCCGCTCCCGCCCCACTGCGTCAGGCCGTTGTGTCCTTGGGCAAGACACTTCACCCGAATTTGCTCCTGCTCCACAGTAGATGACCATTACATGTATGTATGATCTGTATCTGTAATGTGTATTTGTAAAGCGCTTTGAGAGTCTTTGATAAAGCGCTATAATAAATATAAGTATTATTATTATACTCCGTCAGCGGGGGCTACAGGCTTCTTTTTTTTTCACGAAACTGTATCTCAGGGTTTCTTAACATTTAATAAACTATGAATGTGTCATACTCACTTAACGGGAAGAAACTCAGCTAACTGATGATATGAACTATTTTTACCGAAACAAAACACAAGTCTCACAAGAAGCGTCTAAATTAGCCCTGAGCGAAAAAATGCTACCGCACTTAGCACAGAACTCTAGGTATAAATACTTTATTACTCATAGGATCTGCACAACCAAGATATTAGCTAGCAAACTGAGATTCCACAGATTATATAGGTATTAGTATCATCACTGAGCGATCAGAACTCGACATGAGAAGCAAACAGACATCACAACTTTATGGAGCAAAAACGGGAGAAACAAAAGTTGTGTTCAATGGCATTAAAACGAGAAAAATGCGGCTGAAGGTTAATCCAATGTGTCTGTGTCATTTTGAGATTATTACTAATAATCCATCATTCAATTTGAATGGGAGGCGTGTGGTGCAGTGGGATGTGCGTTGGTGTTTGGATCAGGGGGTCACAAGTTCAAACCCCACTGCAGTCAGCATATCGTTGTGTCCCTGGGCAAGACACTTCAACCTAAATTGCTCCTGTGGGGATTGCCCACAGTATTGAGTATGTAAATCGCTTTGGATAAAAGCGTCTAACAGTGGTAATGTAATGTCAAAAACTGAGTTTTCATATTATCTACCAGAGTGTATGACAGCTTCCTGTTTTGGGTATTCTGGCTCAAGCCCCAAGGAAGTGCGCTGGACTCTGAGGAAAATATTCGTTGTGGCCAAACGGCAGTACTACACTTCCGTATCAGTCGCTGGGCCCGGAAAGACTTTTTCCCATTGACTAACATTGGGAAAGAGACGTCTGTAAATCATTGGATAATTTGTTTTAAACTAAATAAACTCCCCAGTATGAACATTTGTATAGCCCTTATTAAAAACATTCGGTCCTCAAGTTGTAAAATGTGCTAATAACGTTATTCTGAGAGTTATTTTCCTCGGCATTATGAACGCGCATCTAAACCACCGGGCCGCGCCGCCCGGCACGTTCATGTGACGTGTTCAGTATTACATGAGTTTTACCTTTACCCATGGATGCACAATAAGAACGGATTATATGAATACTTTCGTGACGTTTCGCTCTCTCAAAAGTTGGGCCATTTTGTCTTCATGCACCAATGAGCAACTCTCATAGGAATGAACGAGGGCCCGCCTCCCACGCTGTATCCAGTTCTTATTATACATCCATGATTCTGGCTACGCATCACTCTCACTCCTTATTTGGTAACGTGTAGGTGGATTTAGGAACTTCCCCTTGATTCTATTGGCTCTGACGGTTAAAAAGAGATGTCAATCATCAAAATTGATCAACGGGGGCTGGAGACATGGAAAATGCACCCAAATGACCCCAGAAGTGGGTTTTTTGTTGCTAAATCTCTCTAAAAAGGTCAAATGTCACTCGTTTTGCATCAATCTTGATAGAGGGTACTTATTATATGCTTTTAGTCTATCTCATCATTCAAGGGTGGTTTTCACTTTAAGTAATTTTTTTTTCGACGGACACTATAATTTAAACTGTTTTACTATGTTCAATCTGAATTTCATTTAAAATAAAAAAAATGTATATTGATTCTGACTTTTTACATCCAACTCATGTTTATCATTGCTTTGAGAAAAATATTGTTAATTTACCCCTTTTAGAAGTGAAGTTATAATCATTTGTTCTGGGAATGTCATTTTTTCGAGCCTGAGACCTGGGCTGAAGTCGAATAGTCCTTTTAGCTTAGGAACCTTCCTAACCGAGTGAAATGACCCGGAAGTCCCTCAGTGGCAGCCATGATAAGTGCCGTTCGAATTCTCTAGATGAAAGGAAAGGAGGTTTCAAACTTCCTTTATAACCTCCTTTAGCTTAGGAACCACTGGACCTCCCTAATCGACAGGAGAAGCGAAAATGCTGCCCCACAATGCCTTGCAGCCGCAGCATTTGCTGTCACTCAACAGTCCGCCGTTCACGGAAACAACCGATTATGACCGAGAAATAATATCATGAAAGTTACGGTGCTTATTAAGCATTTTAAAACGTAAGTGGTAAGTTGCCAAAGTGCTTTGTTTTGAACGTTCATCAGTATTCTAATCAAAAAGAGAAATATGAACGTTAGTTTTTACTGAAATTATCAAATAAAGTCAACATTTCACAGTCTTTACTGAGCTGTGTGGGGTTTGTTCAACTTTTAAAAGATGTTTGAATGGTGATATACACAGTGATAGATGTTAAGGACTAACGTTTATAATAAATATATTTTTATTGATTTTAAGATCTTTTCATAGTTCATACAATCTTTGGGATCATTAGTATTAATGTGGACCGGAGGGAGAGGGTGACGAGCATAAGTTTCACTTTCCTTTTTTATTTCAATTCCAACTTTGGTCCTGAAGAATATGTTTCTCTGTTGTTCATAAAGCAAAGCCACAGCATTAGAGCACAGTGCAGAGTCTCTAGATGAGTTCACAGTAGTCCCTCGTTCTTATTGAACATCCATTTGTAGTCCGCTGTATAGAAAACTGTAGTTTCCATAGTTTCCCCACAGTAGCAGACGCACAAAATGACGTCCGCTGGCGCATCATAAACACGTCGGATAGTGAAAGTGCATTCGGATTCTCTAAAGTACCGCAGTCTCTTCTCCTAAGTCCTTTTGAATTCTCCTATCCACTATCCCTTAACCCCGTGACGTTTCACTCAGAGGTCAAGGAATAGACGATAGGGTTAGAATTTAGGAGCTGATTTTTAAACTATCCGACTGCAGCCCTGGAAAACAGGCTCGGGCTTAACAGGTTGAAGAAGAGCAACTGCCATCTGTCATCCTGAATCTATGGGACAAGCATGTTGCAATTTTTGTTGAATTCTACCCCTCTCATGTGATAACACCACAAACAACATCTGGCAAGCCTAAAGCTCACATGCCTGTGGTAGGGGCACTACTGTATATTTACCTTACACATGTCTAAGCAAGAGCAGGACATCACACCTACTCCATTCTGACATAAACAACCATTCTCTAGTGATCAGTTACATACCATGTATGAGTAAATAGAAAATCAACCAGGTAATACCATGGTTGCCAACTTTGGGTACCTGGCTGTAGTGAGATTTTGATATCATGGGTTTAATTACACATATGCGCACTAAATTAAAGTTAAGTTAAAGCCTTTTATTGTCACTATACACAGAGTATAACGATATAACGAGTTGCAGAGTGCAACTCTGTCCCGGTGTGCAAACAATTTACAAACAAATACATAACACCAAAAAACACAGCAATAGGACATACAATCATACGGGGGAATAAATAGTTAAAAAATAATAATAAATGACTGCTATCGTGTCAGCAGCGGGACCTTAGCATATATATACAGGATATAGGATATATATACAATATATACAAATACACAAAATTGGACACAGACTATAAAGGGCACAAAGTTTCATTCACTAATGAAAGTCAAACACATGTTTGTTTCCACTGTTTTATTGTGTGCCTGTCGCGATAAGCAATTAATTGACTTATCGTACGATAAATAAAAATGAACTCGATACATTTCCATTTACATGAGGATGTGACTAGCAGTTCGAAAGGATGTACTTCAATTATTATTATATATTATCATTATGTCAGGGGTCTAAAATGGTCATACAACGGTGCCGACAATATTATTGTTTATCGCAATAATTTCCTGGAAAATGTATCCAACAAAATTAATTATCGTGAGAGGCCTTTACATGAAACACACAAACAAATCTACAGACTTACTCCAAACTGCCAAACATATGAATTAACACACTCTATTTTGGCCTAGTTATAGTAGAACAATAAGGACTTTTACTTTTTTATCATTTCTACTGGATCTTAGATCTGCGCTTGCGCAATACGGGTCGGCAGTTGCCAGAGAGTATTTTTGTTGGGTAATCTATGGTAGGGCTAACCCATACAGTGGTGGGGTGAAGTCAGTATTTGCAATGTAATTACATACACGCTCCCCTTGACAGTGAAACGCCACGCGTGAAGTTTAGATTATTTTCCTGTCTCAATCCAAATTGAACTGTATGAAATAAAAAGGCACATTTGTCTTGTAGTAAATAAAAAGGGCGACCTGGAGCCAATCCTGCAATTTACCCACAGGTGAAAGAATTGACCTGCTGAAAACCCAACCCCTGCAGGGGGGTCTGGGGGGATTCTCCCCCAGGAGATTTTTTGAAATACTAGCATAAAATACACATTCTGGTACTCTCTTGAGAAGAAAAATAAATGCATCTATTACTACACGACATATTTAAACAAATGAATGCCATTTTAGTTTTTTGTTACTTTGTTCTGAAAGCTGAACCTGATTTCTATCAACACGTAATGTTGTATCGATGTATAGATGTACTACAGCAAAAGTATTCTCCGTCGGGACTTCCTGCAACAACACCACGCCGTTATCTTGATTCTGATTGGCCAGAAGACATTATCAAAGATGTTCTATTGAGAAGACGATCACTACCTGACAAAAGTTTTCAAAACCGTTTCTAGTCTTCGGTATTCTTGTTTTTGGCGTGAGAATAGTTTGGGCAGAGTGAGAGCGTGAGATTGAGGGTGAAAGCGTGTGTCACACGCCAGATGCGTGAGAGTTGGCAACCCTGTAATACTGTAAGAGACGTAAGCCTCCCAGCTTACGTCTCTTACAGTATTCAAATGTATGTATTCAAATAATCACTTTGACATTAACATTAAGGCTAGCATATGCAAGTCAATGCCACAAGATGTTAGTTCACCTTAATATTTAGTTTAATAGCAATAAAATTGAATACAGGTACAACAATCATGAACGTTAATTTCCAACCCAGTCTCACATCTAAACGTGTAATAACTACGTTGGTCCACAACTTGGGACGTAGTATTTCTACAAAAATGCCTCTGAAATTGTAAGTTTCCTACGTTTTTTTTCACCATTCATTTCCAATGGCTGGCGTCTGTGTCACGTGATCTTCAACTTTCTCTCTGCAGAAGAAAAAAAAACATGGCCGACCTTCGTTTTATTCTCGGTGGAAAATGCCTATTTTAAGGTTAGTTTGGCCATTAAAATGCGTTTTGATGTCATTTGATGCGAGAAGTCCATCCATCCATCCATCTTCTCCCGCTTATCCGTGGTCGGGTCGCGGGGGTAGCAGTTCCAGCAGAGAGCCCCAAACTTTCTTTTCCCTGGCGACATCAACCAGCTCTGACTGGGGGATCCCAAGGCGCTCCCAGGCCAGCGAAGAGATATAATCCCTCCACCTGGTCCTAGGTCTACCCCTTGGTCTCTTCCCAGCTGGACGTGCCTGGAACACTTCCCTAGGGAGGCGCCCAGGTGGCATCCTAACTAGGTGCCCGAACCACCTCAACTGGCTTCTTTCGACGCGAAGGAGGAGCGTCTCAACTCCGAGTCCCTCCCTGCAGACCCGGCGTCATGGGCGGGCCCCATGTGGCCGGGCCCGCCCATCCAGGATTTGGGCCCGACCATCCAGGATTTGGGCCCGCTGTTTTAATCAGGGCTGAATACAACATTTTAATTGTTTTATTATTATGTTCAGTGGCGGCGCCAGGGTATACTTGGGTAGGCTACAGCCATACCAATAAATGGTATGGCTGTAGTAAGATTGACAGCAGTTAGTAAGATTGATTTCAGCAGTCACTTGTCTTGAAATACCGAAGACTAGAAACGGTTTGAAAACTTTTGTCACGTAGTGATCATCTTCTCAATAGAACATCTTTGATAATGTCTTCTGGCCAATCAGAATCAAGATAACGACGTGGTGTTGTTGCAGGAAGTCCCGACGGAGAATATTTGTGCTGTAGTACTTCTCTATATACATCGATACAACATTACGTGTTGATAGAAATCAACACGTAATTAAATAAGACCCCACGGTTTGATGATTGATGTGTGGGCTGTCTTTCATTTTGACACACAGAACAATGGGGGCTATCCACCCTTATCAACAATGTAAAGTAATTCACAGCCTCTTCCCTCTTCTCTCTGTGAGGAGCAGCAGGTTCAGCTTTCAGAACAAAGTAACAAAAAACTGAAATGGCATTCATTTTTTTAAATATGTTGTGTAGTAATAGATTTATTTATTTTTCTTCTCAAGAGAGGACCAGAATGTGTATTTTATGTTAGTATTTCAAAAAATCTCCCCAGACCCCCCTGCAGGGGTTGGGTTTTCAGCATGTCAGCTCTTTCACAATTCAGTTTTCCCGGGAAATGTAAGTTTCGGAGTGGGCCCGCCCTGGTACATCAAATGCCCGCCCAGAGACGTATGTCTGCCGCCGGGTCTGCCTCCCTGATGACCGAACTTCTCACCTTATCTCTAAGGGAGACACCAGCCACCCGGCGGAGGAAACCCATCTCGGCCGCTTGTATCCGCAATCTCGTTCTCTCGGTCATGACCCATCCTTCATGACCATAGGTGAGGGTAGGAACGAAAATGGCCCGGTAGACAGAGAGCTTTGCCTTCTGGCTCAGCTCCCTTTTCGTCACAACGGTGCGGTAAAGCGACTGCAATACCGCTCCCGCTGCTCCGATTCTCCGGCCCATCTCACGCTCCATTGTTCCCTCACTCGAGAACAAGACCCCGAGATACTTGAACTCCTTCACTTGGGGTAAGGACTCATTCCCTACTTGGAGTGGACAGTCCATCGGTTTCCTGCTGAGAACCATGGCCTCAGATTTGGAGGTGCTGATCCTCATCCCAGCCGCTTCACACTCGGTTGCGAACCGATCCAGTGAGTGCTGAAGGTCGCAGACCGATGAAGCCATCAGAACCACGTCATCTGCAAAAAGCAGTGGTGCAATCCTTAGTCCACCGAACTGCAGACCCCCCCCCCCACGACTACGCCTCGAAATCCGATCCATGTATATTACAAACAGGATTGGTGACAAAGCGCAGCCCTGGCGGAGGCCAACCCTCATCGGAAATGGGTCCGACTTACTGCCGAGGACCCGGACACAGCTCTCGCTTTGGGAGTACAGAGATTGGATGGCCCTGAGTAGAGACCCCCCTCACCCCATACTCCCGCAGCACCTCCCACAGTAACTCCCTGGGAACCCGGTCATACGCCTTCTCCAAGTCTACAAAACACATGTAGACCGGATAAGCGTACTCCCAGGCCCCCTCCAGGATCCTTGCGAGAGTAAAAAGCTGATCCGTCGTTCCACGACCAGGACGGAATCCGCATTGTTCCTCCTCAATCTGAGGTTCGACAATCGGCCTGACCCTCCTTTCAAGTACCTTGGAGTAAACTTTCCCGGGGAGGCTGAGTAGTGTGATGCCTCTGTAATTGGCACACACCCTCTGATCCCCCTTTTTGAAAAGGGGGACCACCACCCCGGTCTGCCACTCCTTCGGTACTGTTTCCGACTTCCACGCAACGTTGATGAGACGTGTCAACCATGACAGTCCCTCAACACCCAGAGCCTTCAGCATTTCCGGGCGGATCTCATCCACCCCCGGGGCTTTGCCACTGTGGAGTTGTTTGACGACCTCAGTGACCTCCCCCCGGGAGATTGGTGTTGATCCCCCGTCATACTCCAGCTCTGCCTCTAACATAGAGGGCGGAGTTGTCGGGTTCAGGAGTTCCTCAAAGTGTTCCTTCCAACGCCCCAACACTCCATCAGTTGAGGTCAACAATGTCCCATCCTTACTGTACACAGCTTGGATGGTTCCCTGCTTCCCCCTCCTGAGGTGTCGGACAGTTTTCCAGAACAACTTTGGTGCCGCCTGAAAGTCCTTCTCCATGTCTTCTCCAAACTTCTCCCACACCCGCTGCTTTGCCTCGGCCACGGATGAGGCTGCTGCCCTTCGGGCCTGTCGGTACCTTGCAACTGCCTCGGGAGTCCCCCGGGATAACAAATCCCTGAAGGCCTCCTTCTTCAGTCGGACGGCTTCCCTGACCACCGGTGTCCACCAGGAGGTTCGAGGGTTACCGCCCCTTGAGGCACCTAGGACCTTGAGACCACAGCTCCCCGCCGCGGCTTCGGCAATAGAGGCTTTGAACACCGACCACTCTGGTTCAATGTCCCCAACCTCCACAGGAATGCCCGAAAAGCTCCGCCGGAGGTGTGAGTTGAAGGCCTCCTGAACTTGGGCCTCCTCCAGACGTTCCCAGTTCACCCGAACTACATGTTTGGGCTTACCAGGTCTATCCAGAGGCTTCCCCCGCCACTCGACCCAACTCACCACCAGATGGTGATCAGTTGACAAATCCGCCCCTCTCTTTACCCGAGTGTCCAAAACATACGGCCTCAGGTCCGATGATACGATAACGAAATCGATCATGGACCTTCTGCCTAGGGTGCTCTGGTACCACGTACACTTATGAGCATCCTTATGTTCGAACATGGTGTTACAAACCAGTAACAAACCACCACTCCGGTTCAGATCAGGGGGGCCGTTCCTCCCAATCACGCCCCTCCAAGTGTCTCCATCATTGCCCACATGTGCGTTGAAGTCTCCCAGCAAGACTAAGGAGTCCCCTTCAGGAGCCCCATACAGGACTCTTTCCAGGGTCTCCAAGAAGGCCGAATACTCTGAACTGCTGTTGGGTGCATAAGCACACACAACAGTCAGAGTTTTCCCCCCCATAACCCGCAGGCGTAGGGAGGCGACCCTCTCGTCCACTGGGGTAAACTCCAACAACGAAGCACCTAACCGGGGACTTGTGAGTATCCCCACACCCGCCCGGCGCCTCACACCTTGAGCAACCCCGGAGAAGAATAGAGTCCAACCCCTATCCAGAAGTAAGGTTCCAGAGCCGACGCTGTGCGTAGAGGTGAGCCCAACCAGATCCAACTGGTACCGCTCCACCTCCCGCACAAGCTCCGGCTCCTTCCCCCCCAGAGAGGTGACGTTCCACGTCCCCAAAGCCAGCTTCTGCCGCCCGGGTCTGGTCCGTCGAGACCCTCCGCTTTCACTGCCACCCTTCTGGCAGCGCACCCGACCCCATCAATGTTTCCCGTAGGTGGTGGGCCCGCGGGACGGAGAAGCGGAGGTGTTGCCCACGTTGCCTTTTCGGGCTGGGCCCGGCCGGGCTCCGTGGCAAGCCCGGCCACCAGACGCTCGCCGACGAGTCCTCCTTCTGGGCCTGGCTCCAGAAGGGGACCCCGGGCTTCCTCCGGGCCGGGTATCCTCACTTCTTGTTCTTGTTTCTTTCATGAGGTCTTTTGAACCAATCTTAGTCTGGCCCCTTGCCTGAGACCAATTTGCCATGGGAGACCCTACCAGGAACACAAGGTTCCAGACAACACAGCCCCCAGGTTCATCAGGGCACACAAACCTCTCTACCACGGTAAGGTGCTGGTTCTTCAGAGAGGATGTATGAGTTGTTAATTCAGATTATTTGTACAGTGGATGTACATGGTCTTTAGTTTGCTAGTTATTATGAAGATTACTTCAGGAAATTGTACACATTCAAAGTGTTCATGGTTGCTAAGGTGGTTGCCATGGACGCTGCTATCGAGTGATGTTACAACCCTGTCTCCTAAAAATTACGTTCCCACAGAATTAAACTGCATTCTCAATTACGTTTAGTTAGAAACATATTTTCTCCCACGTTACGTTTGTTATGAACGTATCTCAAATACGTTTATTTTCTACATATCTTCTAGAAACATATTTTCTCCCACGTTACGTTTGTTATGAACGTATCTTAAATACGTTTATTTTCTACATATCTTTGCCATTTATTGTCTTGCTTATAATAATGATAATAGTAATTTATAAATATCATTTTAGAGCACACATTTGAAATCGAGAATCGGGCTCGATATAAATAAATGCACCGTTATGGTGTAAATATAACCTACCTACCAAATGGATCAAATATAAAAGTCAGCCGAATTAGTGTTGATACTGCAAGGAGACGTATTTTGTGAAAAGAAATGTAAGATGTTGTTTAATTGTTGATATATTTATGATCCACGTCACGTATTCAGTTTTGGCGCCATTTCTTCCTGTTTGTCCAGAAGTCTTCTCATCAGGGCCAGGGGCCTCATTTATAAAGGGATATACGCTCAAAAAATGGCGTACGCCAGTTTCTACGAAGTGTTTTTTGATTTATAAAATACTAACTTGACGGGAAAATGTGCGGTCCTTCACGCAAACTCTAACCCATCCGTGCGCACTAAGCACAACAACGGGAGAGACGAGAAACTGCGACACAGTTGGCAGAAGGAAGAATGGAGAGAAATATGTTGAAATAATACCATAAATAAAATGTTACCTCTCATTTATCATATATGAATAATTCATTTTCAAACAATGATTAAACAAACGCCTGTTTGCGACTCCTCAGTGCACACAAAAACATAACTTAAATACGGATATGTTATTTAAAACCACCTCGAATATGTTGTGTTAATGTTATGAAATGTTTTCTCATAAATGATGAGGTAAGCAGAAGGACAGAATTACGTCTAAACTGACGCCGTTTTGCATTTCTATAGGTTGTAGATACGAGCATGGTGCATAGCATACTATCATATTTAATTGTGTTTTATGCCGTTTTCCAAGACTTGATAAGTCGCTCATAAAACACAGGAGGTATGGAAACTAAGAACACCATATATTTGGTAGATTTGGCAGTTGATATAACACAACACATTAGTTGTATTTCCTTTAACAGGTGAATATAGAGTTGCTGCAGTGGAGACGCTGCGCACAGCTGATAACTGGAACACAAACCACCAAATAAACATGAATTGACTCCACTCCGCAGGGATCTCCCGATACCTTCTTACAGTTGCTCATCATGTGGGGGTCTCCTGTCCCCGGCACAAACACACTGACACACTGCCTGTCTTTTTTAGCTGTTCTGTCGTCATTTCCTGCGATCTTCTTCATGCAGTCAGTCAAAATAAATGAATGAATGAATGGGCGTTTCTTTGACTATTTATAGGCAAATATGGGCATTACGTGAAGCCCGCAAAAGCTGCGCCGCATTTCGAGTTGATTGTGATTTATAAAGGGAAACCGGCGTAGGATGTGCTGCACTTCCCTCGCCGGTACGCAATGTTTTGTGAATCGGAACATTTCTGTACCTATTTTTTTGCTTTGTACTACGTAAGCAACCTTCCCACGTGAATCCTACGCAAGGCGTTATAAATGAGGCCTCTGGGCTCTATAAATAAAGAACTACGGCAGATGTGTAATATTTAATGCAGCCGAACCGGGTATTAAAATGCCGTTATGTGATGACTTACAACGAAAAAAGCAAGACAACTCGGAATAAAGTATTATTTTATTTTTTTTAAATGTTTTCGGATTTCACATCGCATAAACACCATATCCCAACGTGCACTAAAACATCCAATCAGCGGGCTGAGGATCTTTCCTACGTCTATTTCCGGTATTGTTCCTGTGATGAGAGTTCACATTTATGCTACATTGAAGGGTGGAATTGACTACACATCTTCAGAAACATAATTTGCTTCAGATATAACTCATAGCAATATTTTAAGAATAACCCAGTTAACAAACACTAGGTAAAGTATTTTTCCTTCAGTAATGAAGATGTAATTCCAATGTAGACACACCTGGGGTCGCTGTTCAGTCTGTTACGCTGAGCCATGCATTGTCTGGAACGTAAAAGGGACGAAGAAGACAAAGTGAAGTGACGTACTTCCGGTTCAACATGAAAACATTCCCAATTAAAAAAACAAAAACAAATCGCTAAATAATAAGATATAACACTGGCATGTAATTTACGTTAGAATAAATAGAATGGTTTTGAATAATAGATGAGAGTAAAATCTACGTCACTTTACAGCCCCGCCCATTTTTTGGGAAACCAATGCTGTCATTTGAACAGCGATCAAGCCTGAAGCCACAGAGCTCTTCTGTTACTGTCCTTTCTTCTTAGAGGAAGTACAGAAACACGTCACTCTGGATTTGTTTTAATGTTTGAGGTACAATAAACGACACAGTTAAAACTATTATATTCTGCCTCGCTCATGAGAGTAACAGCTGGCAAACTTACAGCCTCGCCTACTGATTTTAATTTAGCCATATATCGAGCCCGATTCTCGATTTCAAATGTGTAGAAAATAAACCTATTTAAGATACGTTCCTAACAAACGTAACGTGGGAGAAAATATGTTTCTAGAAGATATGTAGAAAATACAAATATTTGAGATATGTTCATAACAAACGTAGCGTGGGAGAAAATACATTTCTAGCTAAACGTAATTGAGAATGCAGTTTAGTTCTTCGGGAACGTCATTTTTAGAAGACAAGGTTGTAACAGCACTCGATAGCAGCGTCCATGGCAACCACCTTAGCAACCATGAAAACGTTGAATGTGTGTAATCTTCGTAATAACTAGCAAACTAAAGACCATGTACATCCACTGCACAAATAATCTGAAATAACAACTCATATTTCTCGCATCAAATGACATCAAAGCGCATTTTAATGGCCAAACTAACCTTAAAATAGGCATTTTCCACCGAGAATAAAACGACGGTCGGCCATGTTTTTTTTTTCTTCTGCGGAGAGAAAGATCACGTGACACAGACGCCAGCCATTGGAATAAATGGAGAAAAAAAACGTAGGGATCTTACAATTTCAGAGGCGTTTTTGTAGAAATACTACGTCCTACTTTGTTGACCAACGTAGATGTGAGACTGGGTTGTCATTTCGCAAAATATTTTTGAAAGTGATTTAAAGAGAATAGGTTCATATAAGTTGGATAACTCGCTATCACAGCTATCTCTCTATTGCAAATGATTCCCTGAAGGTAATAAGATAAGACTTTATTCATCCCGAAGGAAATTGTTGTGCCAGAGTAACAAAACACAATAAACACAGCAGCAAAACTGTTCACTAAAAGTGCAGCAAAAAGAGCAATTAAACATCTACAGACAACATGAAACATAGAAACATAGAAACATAGATGGTCACACAATCAATGCAATCATTATTAGCAGTATTTAGTAGTTAGTAGTGCAAAAATTAAAACGTAGTGGCAGTTACGTAATTGCACGTTATCATAGCATTAATAATATAATATAATATTCCACATAGTTATATATATAGCAGCGAGTGTATTGCAATGATGTTAATTATATTGATATGTATATTGCACATAGTGTTGGTGTGGAAGTTCTCAGTGCCCTTTACTTAGGGGTGAAGAGTTAAAGAGTTTGATTGCCACTGGGAGGAAAGACCTCCTGCGGCGCTGTGTGGTGGTTATCGGTGATCTCAGTCTATGGCTGAAAGTGCTCCGGTAGGAAACCAGTGTGGCATGCATGGGGTGAGACCTGTTGTCCAGAATGCCGAGGAGTTTCCTCAGCATTCTCCCCTCTGACACCACTGCCAACGACTCCTGATCCACTCCCAGGACAGAGCCTGCTCTCCTGATGAGCTTGTTGAGTCTGTTGGCATCAGCTGTCTTCGCCCCGCTGCCCCAACACACTACAGCAAAGAAGATCCCACTGGAGACCACCGAGTCATAAAACATCTGCAACATAGTGCTGCAGACGTTGAAGGACCTGAGTCTCCTGAGGAAATACAGGCGACTGGCGTTTCTTATATAGGGCCTCAGTGTTTTTACTCCAGTCCAGTTTATTGTCTATGTGGACACCCAGGTAGCTGTCCACAATGTCCACATCCATGCCCACGATGGTAATTGGGCTTGGGGCGGTACTCCGCTTCCTGAAGTCAACCACTAGCTCCTTAGTTTTTGTGACGTTGAGCTGCAGATGGTTCTGACCGCACCACTCCACAAAACTGTCCACCACACTCCTGTACTCAGCTTCCTGATCTCTGCTGATACAGCCCACAATGACAGAGTCATTGTCAGTCAGTCAGTATCTGGTGTGAGGGTTAGGGTTAGGGTTAGGGTAATGTTGTGAATCGAGTGGCCTGTGTTCGTCGTCCATAACATAACCCCACCACCACCATGGGCCACTCGATTCACAACATGACCCTAACCCTAACTGTACCCCTACCCCTCACACCAGATACTGACTGGTTTTCGGACCCCCCCCCCCCAGACCCCCCCAATAAAGCAAAAATGCACGTTTCAGAGTGGCCTTTTATTGTGGCCAGCCTAAGGCACACCTGTGCAATAACCATGCTGTCTAATCAGCATCTTTGTCACGATCACAGGTACAGATCAGAACCCAATAGCACGACTCAGATACAACCAGTATATAGTAATGTTCAGTTTATTTCAGGTCAAGGACAGGCAAAACCAGTAAATCCGTCAGACAGGCAGGCAGGAATCAAAAACTGGGCAGGACAAAACTCGGGACTAGAGCACAACACTCACTGGAGAGCTTGGCGGAAACGACAAGACAATCTGGCAAAGGACAACTGATAATGAGGTGGTATAAATACTGTGGAGTGATGAGGGAATGAGTAACAGGTGAGGAAGGGCTGAGGAGACCAGGTGAGGGAAATGAGCTAATTACAAGGGCCTGGAGGAAAGCGGGATCTGAAATGACAGGAGAGTTTAGATGAGGCATCAAACAAACAATAATAAAAGTTTCTAACTTGTGACAGAACCCCCCCTCTATGGACGGCTCCTGACGTCCTACGAGGTTGATCGCGATGGGCCTGGTGAAAGTCAGTAATGAGAGATGGGTCATAGATACTGCGAGCGGGCACCCATGACCGCTCTTCAGGATCATAACCCTCCCAGTGTACCAGGTACTGCAACCCTCTACCACGTCGCCGGGACTTGATGAGGCAACGGACAGTGTAAACAGTCTCCCCGTCGATAGTCCGGGGTGGTGGTGGGGGTGTAGAGGGGGGCTGAAGAGGGCTCACTTGGACACGTGGAAGGTAGGATGAATCCTCATAGAAGGGGGCAGACGCAGGCGGACAGCTGCAGGATTGATAATTCTAGCTATGGGAAATGGCCCTACAAAACGGGGAGACAACTTCTTTGACTCAACTCTGAGAGGGAGATCCCGTGTGGAGAGCCAGACACGTTGCCCTGGGGAGTACTGTGGAGCTGGCTTGCGACGGCGATTGGCGGTCCGTTGATAACGGTCGGAAGAGCGCAGGAGCGGGCCTTTAACCACATGCGTCGACATCGGCTTACAAACGCCTGTGCAGATGGGACGCTGGCCTCCCGTTCCTGTGCCGGGAAAAGGGGCGGCTGGTATCCGCGGGAGCATTGGAATGGAGAAAGACCAGTAGCAGAACTAGGAAGGGTGTTGTGGGCATACTCAACCCATAGAAGCTGCCTCGACCAGGAGGAGGGAGTGGAGGAAGCTAGACAGCGTAAGGCAGTCTCCATCTCCTGGTTCATTCGCTCTGCTTGACCATTGGACTGGGGATGGAATCCGGACGAGAGACTGACACTGGCTCCCAGCAGCCTGCAAAACTCGGACCAAAAACGAGAAGTAAATTGTGGTCCCCGATCAGACACAACGTCACTGGGGAGACCATGCAGCCTGAACACATGTTGTAGCATGATTTCAGCCGTTTCCTTGGCAGTAGGTAATTTGGTTAATGGAATAAGCCGGGCAGACTTGGAAAACCGGTCTATGACTGTGAGTATGACTGTGTTACCGTCTGAGGGTGGTAGTCCGGTGACAAAATCCAAGGCGATGTGGGACCAGGGACGATGAGGGATAGGCAAGGGATGAAGAAGACCGGAGGGAGCTTGGTGTGAGGTCTTATTTTGGGAGCAGACTAGGCAAGCAGCAATGAATTCCTTGGCATCCTTCTCCATGGAAGACCACCAAAATCGCTGTCGAATCAGGGCTAGGGACCGTCTCACTCCTGAGTGACAAGCCAGGCGGGAGTTATGACCCCACTGGAGAACCTGGGTACGGAGATTGGCAGGAACAAACAGACGGTTAACAGGACAGGCACTTGGGGCTGGGTATTCAGCATGAGAGCGCTTGACCTTATCCTCCACCTCCCAGGTCACCAGACCAATGACACATGTAGAAGCGATGATATTCTCAGAATGAGATGGAGAGCTCTCTGGCTGGAACTGGCGAGACAGGGCGTCAGGTTTGATGTTCTTAGAACGAGGTCTGTAAAGAGAAAAATCAAAGCGTGTGAAAAACAGAGCCCACCTGGCTTGACGAGAGTTCAGCCTCTTAGCTGAACGGATGTACTCCAAATTTTTGTGATCCGTCCAGACCACAAAAGGCTGCTCTGCTCCCTTCAACCAGTGTCTCCATTCTTCCAGGGCAAGTTTCACTGCCAACAGTTCTCGATTTCCAATGTCGTAATTTCTTTCTGCTGGAGACAGCTTCCGGGAGAAGAAGGCACACGGGTGCATCTTCTGATCCTCGGCCGACCGTTGAGAAAGAACTGCCCCAACTCCAGTGTCCGACGCATCTACCTCTACAGTAAACTGCTGAGTAGAGTCTGGAAAAATCAAAATGGGAGCAGAGGTGAAGCGTGACTTTAACTCACCAAAAGGCCCTTCGGCCACCCAGGACCACCGGAAGGGAATGTTCTGAGAGGTGAGAGCTGTGAGAGGGGTTGCCACCAAACTGTAGTTTCGAATAAACCTCCGGTAGAAGTTGGCAAAACCCAGAAAGCGTTGGAGCTCCTTGCGTGTTGAAGGGCGTGGCCAGTCAGTGACCGCCTTGGTCTTTTCAGGATCCATCTTGATGTTTCCGGTGGAGACCACAAATCCCAGGAAAGGGACTTCTGTGGTGTGGAACACACACTTCTCTGCCTTGACAAAGAGGTGGTTCTCCAAGAGCCTCTGGAGGACTAGGTGAACATGGACCACATGCTCCTGTTTAGACTTGGAAAAAATCTAAATGTCATCCAGGTATACAAAAACACAGATATTGAGAAGATCCCGCAGAACATCATTCACCAACCCCTGGAAAACTGCAGGTGCATTGGTGAGTCCAAAAGGCATGACTAAATACTCATAATGTCCACTAGGAGTGTAGGAGTGTTAAATCCCGTCTTCCACTCGTCCCCCTCCCTGATTCTCAACAAATGGTACGCATTACGTAGGTCCAGCTTGGTAAAAATAGTAGCGCCTTGTAACAGTTCAAATGCAGAGGAAACAAGTGGAAGGGGGTACCTGTTCTTGACAGTGATGTTATTGAGTCCTCTGTAGTCAATGCATGGGCGCAGAGTCTTATCCTTCTTACCCACGAAGAAAAAACCTGCACCAGCAGGAGATGATGAAGGCCGGATAAGCCCTGCATCCAAAGAGTCATTGATATACTTCTCCATTGACTTAGTTTCAGGAGCCGATAAAGAAAAAAGTCGACCTCTAGGAGGAGAAGTACCAGGTAACAGGTCCATAGGACAGTCATTAGCACGATGAGGCGGGAGTGAGGTGGCCCGAACTTTGTTAAAGGCCTCTTTAAGGTCCCAGTAATCCTTGGGAACACCGGAAAGGTCTTCACACTCAGAGATCCTCGGCTGACTGGAATCAATTGAGGAACTATATCTTAAGCAGACAGCATGACAATGAGCACTCCACTCTCTAATAGTCCCTGAAGCCCAATCTATATGAGGATTATGCCTCCTTAACCAAGGAAACCCCAAAATGACAGGCTGAAGTGGTGCATGGATAAGGTGAAAAGAGAGTGTTTCGCTGTGATTACCTGACATGCTCATTTGAACTGGAGTTGAACGGTGTGTTACTCTGCAGAGAAGACGACCATCTAGAGCTGTAGCATTGATGGGCTTCTCCAAAGCCTCCCGACCAAGTCCCATTTGAAAAGCCAGTGTTATGTCCAAAAGACTGGCATCAGCACCAGAGTCAATAAGAACTGCCACAGTGTGCATTTTCCCCAAGCAGCTCAGCTGAGCATGGGTTAGGGGTCGAGAGGGCATTTCTAAAATCATACGGCTCACCAGCGCCCTCTGGATGACTGGTGAGCCCTGTCTTTTACAGGACAAGAGAAGGCAAGATGACCCTGCTGGCCGCAGTAAAGACAGCAGTTGTCGCGCAGGCGGCGCTGTCGTTCTGCCTCGGAGAGCCGGGTCCGCCCTGTTGACAGCTTCATAGTATGTTGAATACTTAAAACGAAAGTTAGTTATAATTAAATATAATCAATTATATTCTTGTATAACCCACAATGAAAATGCTTCATATTTTAGGTTTTTCTATATTTACAGCATAAACAAAACAAAGTGGTTTGTTTAGTTGAGTGTAAGGCCTAACAATGATTTATGCCCTAATCTCTGATAAGAGAGTAGGCAGTTTCTTTCCTCTCCTCTCACAGCAGGGAGCGGGGCTCCAGACTTAAGCAGAAACACATGGAGGCCTCAAAAAGGTGGTTATGTCATAGTCATAGAATATGTCCAGTCATGTTTTGTTTTACACAAACTTGGGAAGGTGTGTCTTATGCCAGAGCCAATAGAATATGTTGGTTGGGTATAGAGGAGGTGTTTGTGGGTTTTCTATCCGGTTTTTTGAGCATAAAAAGACTGGCTTTTTTGGATTTCGTCGGGGAGAGGGGGGGAAACCCCTGGTATACTCTCTCCCGGTAAGCTCTGTCCTTCGGAGCTGGGTTAGACGGCTCTCGGTAAGGTTTTATGCTGAAAGTTAATAGAACGATCCGGAATACATGATTTTATGCTGGAAGTTGCTATAACGACCGGAATAGATGATTTGGGCTTTTGAATGAATATGAATTAAGGTTTTAGATAAAAAATATATAACCCCATTTTGATATGTTTTGTATGATTATAATGTGTTAAAAGGTAAAGACTCTGTATTGGTTTGGACCTAATTTTTCTTCGCCAGAGCTGCTGCTATTCCTCCTGCATGTTTTAGCTTCCTATTAGCAGGGTTCACTAACATGGTTTGTTGATCTAGTTTAAGATATTCAATAATTGACATTTATTATTTCCAACATTCCTTTTCCCTGAATATCGTGTCTAACAATGTGTTTTCTTCTAGGATTAGTAGATACTCATAAATGACATTTTCTAGCTTTTATCCCTGTAGGGTGGAGGTAGGGTCTCAGACATTATACCACCTGCTTGTGGCTCTCTGTCCAAACGGTAGTCTGACAGGAAAGTATTTAGGTCGCGGTACGCCCGTGGGTCTGGGCTAAGCTGACCAGGGCGAGCAGAAGCTCCGGATGTTGCTTCTGTGTATCCCTCCCTGTGTGGTTGGCTCTGAGTCATTAAATTGCGTTCTAACCTCATCAGCCATTCTTTTTATTTTATTTTTTATTTTATTCAAGGGTTACGTTCACTCTTTTATACACATGCAAGTTTTTAGGCTTTTACTCACGCCGGATGTACAGTCCGACTATACCGTCTCTCGATTCTAGGTTCTCTTCTGGATTCAGCTAGTGCATGCGGACACCTCAGTTAACGAGTGTTATGTATCGAGCTTCGAGCTATTTCAACAGCATAGGTACCTTTAAACCTATGTTATCTTTATTAAATCTCCCATTAACTCTTCCCCACGTTATGTTTTAACGCAAAAATTCAAACCGCAGCTCTTTGACAAGTCCTACCTATAAGTTTCAAAGCAATTTGGACAGATACTGAGCAGTGCTCCTACGGCTGACTTCACTAGCCAACAAACGTGTGATTAAAGGGACCACAGGGACTTCTCAATTTGGCTAGGGGAAAAAGAACCTACTTTAGCTTCTTTAACAGACAGCAATATCCGATATAATATAACCCTCAGTCCGGTGCAATAGTATCACTTAAATTACTACACTTTAAGTTAAAATATATATTCTAGGATTCGGGTAGGTATTTTAACAAGACTTTCAGCCTGTATTTCGCTGATTTGTACTCATCGACTTTTTTCACTAGGTCGTTTTGGTTCTTGTATTTTGACTCTGTACAAATATTATTTTTCACAGAGCCCCACGTTGGGCGCCATGTTTAGAGTTCTAGGTGAGGCCCCGATTAATTTATTCCGGTAAATTACTCTGACCTCACTAATTGACCCGACCGAAGTTACTGAGTCTATGTAAGTTTACTGCTTGGCTCAGATCCACCAAACGTCAGCAAGATCTCACCTCTATTAACTCCCCGAAGAACCAGGTTCAATTAACTGCTGTTTCAATTCAGACAACTCTTTTTAATCTGTTTAAGCGATCCCGAAGGATTTTGGTATCAGTAAATGGGGTGTGTTCCTACCTAAACATGTGTGTGTGGCAGGGTGCAATCTTACATTTGAAGCAGGAGAGGAGAGCACAGGTGTCCTTTAAGTTGTCCCAGTCCAAAAGGTGGGATCAGTTTATTTGAAGAAAAATAGGTCCAAACTAATACAGGGTTTTTACCTTCTCTCTTTACAACATTATAATTATACTAAACAACACACAAAAATGATGCTGTGATCATGTTCACATATGAAACTTTAATTCACAGTCTTACATTTATTACCAAAATGTTTCCCTTTACCTGGACAACTCAGTTGTGACATTCTCTCATACAAAGACTGGTGATAATAAAAACCCATTCAAAATCCCGCAATGATTCGGAGGGATTTCCTCACGTGGGCAGGTTTCACTAAACACTCAAAATCCCGCAATGATTCGGAGGGATTTCCTCACGTGGGCAGGTGTCACTAAACCATCAAAATCCCGCAATGATTCGGAGGGATTTCCTCACGTGGGCAGGTGTCACTAAACCATCAAAATCCCGCAATGATTCGGAGGGATTTCCTCACGTGGGCAGGTGTCACTAAACCATCAAAATCCCGCAATGATTCGGAGGGATTTCCTCACGTGGGCAGGTGTCACTAAACCATCAAAATCCCGCAATGATTCGGAGGGATTTCCTCACGTGGGCAGGTGTCACTAAACCATCAAAATCCCGCAATGATTAAAATCATTCCATGCAGCATTCAAATCAATTCACTCAGCATTCAAAGCAATTCACTCAGCATTCAAAGCAATTCCCTCATTCAAAGCAATTCCCTCATCATTCCAAACAAGAAATGCAAGAGATATTCACCCAGTTTGAGAGAACCTTACCGAGAGCTATTAACCCAGCTCTGAAAGGACAGAGTTTACCGGGAGAGAGTATACCAGGGGTTTCCCCCCCTCTCCCCGACGAAATCCAAAAAAGCCAGTCTTTTTATGCTCAAAAAACCGGATAGAAAACCCACAAACACCTCCTCTATACCCAACCAACATATTCTATTGGCTCTGGCATAAGACACACCTTCCCAGGTTTGTGTAAAACAAAACATGACTGGACATATTCTATGACTATGACATAACCACCTTTTTGAGGCCTCCATGTGTTTCTGCTTAAGCCTGGAGCCCCCCTCCCTGCTGTGAGAGGAGAGGAAAGAAACTGCCTACTCTCTTATCAGAGATTAGGGCATAAATCATTGTTAGGCCTTACACTCAACTAAACAAACCACTTTGTTTTGTTTATGCTGTAAATATAGAAAAACCTAAAATATGAAGCATTTTCATTGTGGGTTATACAAGAATATAATTGATTATATTTAATTATAACTAACTTTCGTTTTAAGTATTTACTTCATACTACGAAGCTCTCAACAGCCCCAGCTGCATTGGTTCAGACGAGTTAGAAAATCCTCCTCTCACCTGTTCAGTAGCATGCGCTGATGGGAGAGGCGGAGCCTGAGGGGCGACGGAGAAAACCCTCTCTCTCCTCCGCTCCCGCAGACGGCAGTCAATGCGGATGGAGAGAGCCACCAGCTCATCTAAATCAGCAGGAAGGTCCCTAGCTGCCAGCTCGTCTTTAAGGCGATCCGACAGACCGTTGTAGAAGGCATCGAGAAGTGAAGAAGCATTCCAGTTACTCTCGGCGGCTATGGTACGAAACTCGATGGAGTAATCGGACACAGATCTCCCTCCTTGCACCAGGTTAAACAGTCCCCGAGCTACCTCTCTTCCGGGTGTAGCGTGATCAAAAACTTTACGCAGTTCATCGGAGAATACGCTTACAGACGAGCAGGCAGAGGATTGTCTTTCCCATTCGGCGGTACCCCAGTCTTTAGCTTTGCCCGTGAGAAGAGAGACAATATACGCCACCCGGGATCTTTCTGTTGGGAAGGCGGAAGGCTGAAGCTCGAAGGCGAGGGAACATTGGACCAGGAATGGTCTGCACGAACCTGGAGCTCCAGAGTAGCGTTCCGGAGGAGGCAGGCGTGCATCCGATGCCGGAGGACTCTGGATTCCAACAGCGGAAGCTGGAGTTAGTTCCGGGCCATGGACCGTTGCAGGACGGGTCTGAAGATGATCACGGAGATTCACAAAGGTCCGTTCGTAGCGAGCGGCCATCTCCTGCATCGCTTCAGCCATGAAGGTAGGCTGCTGCTCGTGGCGTTGTAACACGATATCGTGCGAAGGCGGTTCTGTCGCTGAGTCGGCTGGATTCATGTTTGGCCAGATTGTACTGTCACGATCACAGGTACAGATCAGAACCCAATAGCACGACTCAGATACAACCAGTATATAGTAATGTTCAGTTTATTTCAGGTCAAGGACAGGCAGGGTCAAAACCAGTAAATCCGTCAGACAGGCAGGAATCAAAAACTGGGCAGGACAAAACTCGGGACTAGAGCACAACACTCACTGGAGAGCTTGGCGGAAACGACAAGACAATCTGGCAAAGGACAACTGATAATGAGGTGGTATAAATACTGTGGAGTGATGAGGGAATGAGTAACAGGTGAGGGGAAGGGCTGAGGAGACAAGGTGAGGGAAATGAGCTGATTACAAGGGCCTGGAGGAAAGCGGGATCTGAAATGACAGGAGAGTTTAGATGAGGCATCAAACAAACAATAATAAAAGTTTCTAACTTGTGACAATCTTGATATGCCACACCTGTGAGGTGGGATGGATTATCTCGGCAAAGGAGAAGTGCTCACTATCACACATTTGTTCAGATTTGTGAACAATATTTGAGAGAAATGGTTATTTTGTGTATATAAAAAATGTTTTAGATCTTTGAGTTCATCTCATGAAAAATGGGAGCAAAAACAAAAGTGTTGGGTTTATATTTGTGTTCAGTGTATATATGATATGTTTTATAATGATTGATCATGAAAGTGTTCTCAAAGCTGGTGAAGGTGCAGCTAGTCTGAATGACTTTGTAGACTGCAGGGTAGCTTGTGGATTTACTCCAGGTGGAACTAAAGTCTGATTCAACACTTTATATTTCACATCATTCATCCACATCTGTAAAGTAACTAAAGGTATTAAATACATGTAGTGGAGTAAAAGTACACCATATACCTCTGAAAGTAAAGTAAAAGTAGCTCAAAATTGTACTTAAGTACAGTACTTGAGTAAATGTACTTGGTTACTTTACTCCACTGGTTATCCCAAACGTTATGAATATCTCCAGCTAACGTGTGGGTGTGAATAAGGGTTCCATAAGCCCCCCCGATATTAGTTTTTGGTTAAGACATAATTACAAATCAACTGTGTGACTTGCAGTTATTGTGATGAGGCTCAGGTTGCTCTGTGTTGCTGAATGGCTCCCTGTGGAGCTCAAAGGCCGTCCTAAAGTCTCTCCAACTAGCAGAGTTTGTCTCCATTGTATGCACACAATTCGGAAAGCTCGAAACACAATTCATCTGGAGAACACTTGCCTTTTAAATGTGACTCCTTAAATACCAATGGGCTCCCTCAGCGGTCCACTGCGAAACTGTCTAAAACAGGCCTCAGGAGATTTCAGAGAAACGTTTTCTTCTTCAGTCAGTTCAGTCAGAACATGTTATTGTAATAATGTAGTTATACTGTGTGTACTAAAACATTGTTATTAGTATAGTTATTATAAATAACACAATAGAACCACTTGCCCACACACTCTTTTGAGGACACTGCCCATCCTTTTTCTAAAATAATAAACACAAGGTATAAGGTACGCTTCTTCTACCTCCTAATATGTGTCCATGTGTCTTGTGGGAAAGTGAGCTTAGATTATGAGAATTACATCATTTGGACCATTATATTATGAGATAAAAGGAGAAGCCACTTGTGTTGTTGTGTATAAACAAAACAGTTCATTCAAATATAAAATATACTTTAAGTAGTTATGGGGTTTCTCAGTGTTGGATTGGATATTTCATGTGTAACAAAAAGCATGCATAACAAGATTCAAGATTCATGGCACAGTGTTGAGTTTGAAAGACAATCATGAGCTATATTAAGAACATTACAGCCTCTACTGAATTAGTTTTGACTGTCAACATAATTGAGGTGCAATACTTAATCACTAGTGTGCCCTTTCAATGAACTCATTTAGCAGAAGTGTGTGTTTGTATTGATGTTTTATAGTTAGTACTTTGTTCCTGTTCCAGCTGGGGTTCCCTTTCTGATCACAGCGGAGCTGTTCAAACAGTCTCACCGGCCGGCAGCCTAGTAGGAGGGTCCCTGAACTGGCTGTCTAACTTCACTGTGGGCTTCTTCTTCCCCTTCTTACAGGTGAGAGCTGTACACTGTACCACCCTCTCGTAAATGCTGGAGCTTTGTAATAACATTGATCACATGAATATGCTCTGAACTGGTTATTCTGTGCAATGACCCCCTGCTTAGTTTTGTATCCATCCCTATTATTGGCCCTAAACATTTTCACAAAGCTCCTAATAGAAACGGGGTGTTACCTATGCATTGTTCACCTCTACTTGTTAACAAATCTTCCCTGTTGGACTATCTTTGAATCATCAGATAGCAGCTACATTTTATTACAACAGCAGGCTGACATTTCTTTTGTCTCATTCGTTGACTCCAGCAGTCCCTCTGTCTGCTGGCAGTTACG
The DNA here is from genome assembly GCF_902827115.2 of Pseudochaenichthys georgianus. Classification (NCBI taxonomy): domain Eukaryota; kingdom Metazoa; phylum Chordata; class Actinopteri; order Perciformes; family Channichthyidae; genus Pseudochaenichthys; species Pseudochaenichthys georgianus. The sequence continues at coordinate 4,086,014 of NC_047517.1, read as the reverse complement.
CCGTCCCAGTGTGCTGCATCTGGAGCCATTAGGCTCTGTGTATTTGCAGTCACAACACTGCACAGTGTGCTTCTCAAATCTGATTGGGAGATACTGTGTCTAACATGTTGAAAGTGTGCATTAGGTCCTAGTATGCTATCCGAGGAACGTCAGTCACTGACAGCCCTTCACCGCTGCAAAGAAAAGCATTCTCAGAAAATGCTTAAGTAATTGCGCTGGAGTTGTTGCAGTGTGCCTTTCTCATTTTTGTTGTGTCTTCTTGCAAGCCCACGTCACTAAGAGTGTGTTCTTCCTTTTCCCTTTTTTATTGAGAGTTTGAGGGCTTTGCCCATAGACTGTATTTTCTGTATAAACATGCTAGGTCTCTGGCCCTGAGACAACCAAGATTATTTCATATTCCTACTTTTATGACATGTGTCTTTACTATTAGTCCACCAGATGCCACTCTTACTCTTATTAAAGACTTGGCAGTCTTGGTTGATACAGATGCAGTACTTAGGTTGTGGCTACTGTACTGCCATATTTTTCTAATATATGTTACATACATATAAATATATTTACAATCCGGACTCAGATATGTATATATGTTCATTTAATTCAATTCTTGTTTTAACAGCTACTTAACTGTATATCATTTAAATTGTATCTATATTTTATTAATCTTGTGTGAATCTGTACTGTACTTTTGCTCTCACTCTGTTGCTGCTTAAACCCCTGAATTTCCCTCTGGGATTAATAAAGGTCCATCTTATCTTATGTTATATTGTATGTGAGATATGAGTGCTGTTCCCACGGTGAACAACAGTGCAGTATAAAGTCCAGCTATAGACTGGGTGGTGTAGATCAGGCTGATAGAGTGGGGAGTAACACAATGCGTACCTATCAACTTTTTTTTAAGTCAGAGACATGTGTGATCAGTAGCTGATCATTTAGAGAAGTTACAATGTGATAGTATAATTTCTGAGTTGGTCATGTCAAGGTTTAGTACATTGGCAATATACGGTAACACTATGCTATAACTAGGATGTATGATTCAATCACCTTGAGCAAAGGATATGATGTGTGGTATGTGCTTGATTTTCAAGCAGTTGAGTGTTATGACTCTTCAAGTCACATTCATGGAGCTTCCAGAAAAGTCTCAATGTCCGGTTCATAATTACAACAACCTTGTGCTGCATCATGTCTGTTCTCTATTAACCTATGCAAAAAACCTTTGATTCATTGTTCTATCCTCATCTCTAAATCATTCTGCCACTTTAACCCACAGATGTCAGCGGGGTCCTACTGCTACTTGGTGTTTGCCACTATTTGCATTTCGGTGGCCATCTATGTCTACGTTGTGATCCCAGAGACCAAAAACAAGACCTTCATGGAGATCAGCCGCATGTTCTCTAAAAGGGAGGCGGTACTGGAGACCCAAGGCCTGGTCCACGTGGACCAGCTAAAACTGAAGAAGATGAACGGCTACGGTGGTGTGGAACATGCTTCACTGGAGTTCGACAGCTCTTCATCTGTCCCTTAACTGAGTTTCAGGCGTTGGCTGTGACAGGAAAATCTTTTGTTACTTCCTCTTTGCAATTCCAGTATTTTTCATATGTACACATTATCCAAGTACCATCTAACCTGGTCACATTTATAGTTGTGTTGAATGCTGATCAACAAATAATTTTGTGATAGATAGATGTAGGTGTTGTTATTTTCCAGATAGATCAGGGCTGATAGGAGGGCAGTGGGGACGGCATCCTCTGTGTATCTGTTGGCTTTGATGCATAGTGGTGAGGGTCCACCACAAGTTGGGAGCTTGTTTTTTAATATAGAGCAGTGGTTCTTAACCTTCTTGGTCTCGTGGACCCCATTCTATAAGAACCCCCCCACTCATCTGTGATGGTTCTCCTTCCTTTTTTCTTGTGTTAAACCCTTTGTTATCGTATTCAACCCAACTGCTCCTTAGATGAGAATCACTGGTATAACTCACCCTCAATACGAATGCATTTAAACTTGACATTTAGATTTATTGTCAGTGAAAAATAATAACAATAAGCAGTAGCAGTTTCTTTTTTTACTTTTTTTTCAATATATTTGTTATTGACATTTGACAAATGCCTTTTTCTTTTTTTTACACAAAGATAAAATAAAGACATAAAAAGCACGAACAATACAAACTTTAGGGAGTGATCAGGACTTCACAGTAAAATCATATGTTTGTAAAAATAAAATCTGGCCTATGAGGTTTTACGAAATCAGTCCACTTTCTCCATCGTGACACAAATAGTTCCAGTTTGTGATTGACAGATGATATTATGCTCTCCATTTTGTAAATGTTCATTGTAATATCCATCCATGCGTTTAAAGTTGGGCTATCAGGTGATAACCACTTCCTTGTAAGAGCTTTTTTACTCACCACCAGCAACAGATTTAATACATATTTGTCTTTGTTAGTCCATTCTTGAGGTATGAGTCCAAAGAACAAACTTACTCTCCATGGGCACATGACATTTGAAAATATCATGTAAGGCTTTATGTATCTCTCTCCAAAAGACCTCAATAACAGGTAAGTCCCAGAAAACGTGAGAATGATTTGCATTTGAATTTCCACATTTTCTCCAGCAGTCCGGGGAGTTACCACCATAGTGAAACTTCTGAGAGGGTGTTATAACATATCTTATCGGGCTTTTCCAACCAAACTCCCTCCAGTTATGTGAACTGGTACATTTCCACTGATATTTTCATATTGTTCTCCATTCCTCCTCAGATATGATAACCCCTCCCACTTGGATTTCACATGGTTGAGTGTATTTTAAGATTCAACAGCCCTTTATACATACAGTACATGAAATAACTTTGCTATCTGTTTTTGAATCGTATGCTTTTTTAAATAGTTATATCACACCTGCACTTGACTCTGTTATAGTTTTAACCTTTTTGTTAACATAATGCTGCATCTGTAAGTATCAATAGAAGTCTTGTTTTTCTAATAGGAATTTCTCTTTAAGCATTTCAAAACTAAACAGCGTTCCCTCTTTAATTATGTTAGATAATTAAAGAAAGCATCTTTCTTGAGAATGCTCAAAAAAAGCATCTGCGGTCTCCGGAGCCTGATAAGAATGTGTGTGTACAAAACGCAACAAACTAACTGATATGTGTTGGGTGCAGGCTCAAGGGTGTATGGCACTCTCAACTCTTTCCAGGACATGCCGGGGCCCTGCCTGCCAGTAGCTTTGCCGATATCTGTGTTGATAGGTAATAGATTAAGAGCGGTGAATCAGCTTAGAAACAGGAAGTGCTCAAACGTTCGTGTGAGTTTATCAAATTTAGAAGTGATTCCATGTCAGCCACAGCTTGTCACAAAAAACATTACTGATAGTGTATTTAACAAACTTAAACTAGCGTTATTAAATGTCAGGTCTTTGGCAGGAAAAACATTTTTAATCAATGATTTTATCACTGAGCACAATCTTGATTTTATGTTTTTAACGGAAACATGGATTGAACAAAATAACAGTGCAGCTGTTCTTATCGAATCAACCCCTCCCAACTTTAGTTTTATGAGTCAGGAAAGAACGCATAAGAAAGGGGGTGGAGTTGCTATTTTGTTCAATGATTCCCTTCAATGCAGGAAGTCATCTTATAGGAACTTTGCTTCTTTTGAATATGTGGCCCTTCAGCTGAAATGCTCCTCTCGAGCTCTGTTCCTAAATATCTATAGACCACCCAAATACTGTGCAAGCTTTTTTGATGACCTTACTGAACTGCTGTCTATAGTGTGTATTGACTTTGACCGTCTAGTCATTGTTGGTGATTTTAACATCCATGTTGACAACCCCCAGGACAGAGGGGCTAAAGAACTGTTTTGTGTTCTTGATAACTATGGACTGACTCAGCATGTGACGGAGCCCACGCACAATAAGGGGCACACTCTGGACTTAATGATCTCAAAGGGTCTGAATATCTCTGAGGTTGTGGTGACTGATGTTGCGCTCTCTGATCATTCCTGTGTTTTCTTTGAGAGCTCTATTTCTGTTCACAAACATGTTCAAAAAGAGATAACCACAAAGCGATATTTAACTGAAAATACTAGGGAAATGTTTACTGAGAATTTTTCTTCCACACTTGCCCCTGCTAACATCTCAGTAAATGAGCTAGTAGATCATTTTAATTCAAAAATTAAAAGTTGTATAGATGCCATTGCTCCAACTAAGGTAAAGGAAGTGATTGGCAAGAAAATATCTCCATGGAGAAAGGCCATGACCGTGAAAACAGAAAAAAAAGACTAACAAACCCCCCATGTCAGTAGCCTCTGCATTTCTATCCACCAGGCAAGGATTGTGCCTCCTTCTTCACTGACAAAATTCAGAAAATTAGACAAGCAGTCAGTGCCTCTGCATCAGGTACAGCAAATGTGTTGTCCCTGTGTCCACTTAAAATCAATTCAAACACCATGACACAATTCCATCAGATTAATGATAAAAACCTAGAGGACATTATTCAACTTCTGAAATCCTCCTCCTGCTGCCTTGCTATTATTTTCAAAAATGTTTTTCCTTGCATGGCCTCAGATCTACTTCATATAGTAAACAAATCTCTTCACCCTGAAAACTGCAGTCATTAAACCGCTCTGAAAAAAGAATAATCTAGATGCTTCAGTAATGAACAATTACAGGTCCATATCAAACCTCCCATTTCTAGGTAAAATCATTGAAAAAGTTGTTTTTCAACAGTTGAGTAATTACTTGCATTTAAACTGTTTTGATGTGTTCCAGTCAGGCTTTCGTCTAAACCACAGCACTGAGACTGCTCTTGTTAAGGTCTTCAATGACATCCACTTAAACACAGACAGTGGCAGAACTTCAGTGTTAGTATTATTAGATGTCAGTGCTGCGTTTGACAATGTTGACCACAACATATTACTAGACCGACTAGAAAACTGGATGGGACTTTCGGAAACAGTTCTAAATTGGTTTGAATCCTACTTAAAGTACAGAAAAAACTTTGTTTCTATAGGGAAATACACATCTGAGTTGACAAATATGACATGTGGGGTACCTCAAGGCTCCATCTTGGGGCCTCTTCTCTTCCTAGAACAGTTTAATTCAGGTTGTAAGTGCACATTTAAGTCCCCCCCGCATATTAGAATACCTGTAGTTTCCATTATAATGACATCAACAATTTTCTGGAAGAAATTAAAATCACTTTCAGGAGGTGCGTAAACATTCAACAGAGTAATTGGATTTTCATCCATGTTACCCCTTATTAAAACAAACCTGACCTCCTTATCTTTCATTTCAAAGACTTTCTCAAAGTTTAGCTTGCTTGAGATGAGAATAGCAACTCCTCTTCTGTGTCCTGATTTGTATGAGGAGACAAATACATTAGTAAAACCCAGTATTTTAAGTTTTTCATGTTCTTTATCGTTTAGATGGGTTTCTTGTAGGTACACTATATGGGGTTGTTCTTTTTTCATTTTAGTTAAAATCTTACTGCGTTTAATCGGATCCAACAGCCCATTCACATTAAAGGAGATGCATTTTACTTAGTCGTTAGCCATTTGTCTCCTACTTTCTGTGTTTCAAATCTAACGAAGAAAAGAATAACAGTCCCTGAACAATAAAGAACAACAAAACATGTAACATAACAAAGGTGTGATTCCAAGGTTAAGAGTCTCCCGTGGATTACCCTTGCCTGGGCTAGAGAGAACATCCAGCCATGGGGGAAAGCCTCTCTCGCCTGTGGGTTGAGGGCAAACAAAATATAAAGTACCTGTTCATTTTAAATCTAGATCCGCTCACCGAAGTTTTCCAAGTTATCCAGATGTCACATCTCCTCTGAGGGGGGCGAGGGCTCCCTCCTGAAGATCCGTAGTTTCTCTCTGATGCCCTGCTCTCGCGCATCCTCTGCCCCCTGTGGTTCAGATCCTCCGACCACCTTCCAGGCATAGCGGGCCAGTTGCTCAGCCAGGCTCTCCTTGGACTTGGTCCAAGGAGAGTCCAAGCGGATCTTGTTCTGCTTTAACACCCGTTTCGCTTTGGAGTATTCCTTTCGCTTCTGCAGGACTGCAGGGGGATAGTCTTGATCAAAGTATATCATTCTTCCGTTTAAAAACACCTTTTTCTTTCCCCAGGCCCTCCGCAAAATCTCTTCTTTCACTTTGTAGCAGTTAAATCTGATTATTATTGACTGTGGTTTGTCTCCTGGTCCCCCGGGGGGCTTTGGGACGAGCGACCGGAGTGCCCTCTCGATGTGGACCTCGGTAGCGGGGCGGGAGGACAAGGGTGTCCCATAGTAATTTTTCCACAAAGTCCACCATAGATTCTCCCGTCTAGATCTTCCTTCTTGGTCGAGTAGTTTGATTTCTTGCTGAGTCAGCACTTTCATCATCTTAGCTAGCACCTGCTCCACGTTTTGAACACGGTCTTCCATCTTTTCAATTTGTGTCTCTGCCTCGGCTATTTTTGTATTAACGTTGGTAAGCTCAGCCTTAATATTGCTTAGTTGTTGTTTCATGTCCTTTCGAAAGTCTTCAGAAATAGATTTCTAGCTTTATGAGTTACTTTGTAGTCTGCCGACTGAAGCTCTGCGATTACTTTTAATCAGTCCTTCTTTGCTCCAAAAACAATGATCTCAGTGTTTTGTTTGTTCAATTGGAGAAAGTTCTGAGTCATCCAGTCATTGATGTGCTCAATGCACTTGCTCAGTGTTCTAATCGGAGAGTAGTCTCCCGGTGTAATTTTTAAATAAATCTGGGTGTCATCTGCATATATGTGATAGCTTAGATCGCTGTTTTTAATCATTTGAGCCAGTGGTAGCATATAGATATTATAAAGCAAAGGTCCTAAGATGGAGCCTTGAGGAACCCTGCATGACATATTTGTCAGGGTTGATTTGTAATTGCCTATTGAGACAAAGTTTGTTCTGTCCTTTAAGTAGGAGCTAAACCAGTTTAGAGCTGTTGCTGAAACTCCCACCCAGTTTTCAAGACGGTCGAGCAATATGTTGTGGTCAACAGTATCAAAGGCAGCGCTGAGATCTAATAATACTAACACTGATATTCTGCCACTGTCTGTGTTTAAATGGATGTCATTTAAGACCTTTACAAGTGCAGTCTCAGTGCTGTGGTTTGGTCGAAAGCCCGACTGAAACACATCAAAACCGTCAGTTAAAAACATGAAATTACTCAACTGTTGAAAAACAACTTTTTCAATCAATTTGCTTAAAAAGGGAAGGTTTGATATTGGCCTGTAATTATTCATTACGGTTGCGTCTAGGTTATGCTTTTTTAGGAGCGGTTTAATTACTGCAGTTTTCAGGGCCTGTGGAAATACACCCGAGTGGAGAGACTTGTTTACTATGTGTAGCATATCTGAGGCCAAGCAATGAAAAACAGTATTGAAAAAATCAGATTTCAGATGTTGGATAATGTCTTCCAGGTCTTTAGCATTTATCAGACGGAATTGTGTCATGATGTCTGAATACTTTAGGTGAACATAGGGAAAACACATTTGCTGTACCTGATACCGAGGAACTGACTGCTTGTCTAATTTTCATGATTTTGTCAGTGAAGAAGGAGGCAAAATTATTGCAGGCCCTGGTGGAAAGAAATTCAGAAACTACCGACACTGGGGGGTTTGTTACTCTGTTGACGGTAGCAAACAAGGCATGTGAGTTGTTTTTATTTTTAGTAATGATGTCAGAGAAGAACGATTGTCGTGACCAAACCCTTTGAGACCCTCAGAGAACTTAGACTAAGTTAACTATCTAAACACACACAGAGAGTCCTTTGCCTCACCTGATCTGTAGTTATCAGTCTCTCAGTCTGACTGGAGAGGACTCTCCTCCACCTTGTTGTTGAAAAAGCTCCTTATATCCGTTAGCGCAGCTAGCTAGCACCAGATGCTAACAACAACAATAAACGTAACCGGTGCGCGCGCTTTATCTCACTCGCTCGCGCCACACATACACACCCTCCCGAGCTTGAATGACACATGACTCGGGTCCTCCCGATGGCCAGTAGCCTACGGGCCTGGATCATGACACTCAGATTTATACCACAATAAACCCTGCCGACAAAGGACCATTACAATCTCTGAAAAGCTGCATACAACAAATCAGCACCTGGAGGAATGACAATTTTCTGCAATTTAATAAGGACAAAACAGAAACAATTGTTTTTGTTTCTAAAAAGGACCGGGCCAATATCAGAACTCAATTGGAATAAATACTGTTGAAAACATCAGACAAGGTCAGAAACCTTGGTTTAGTTGGATTTCAATTTCAAAAAGCACATCTAAGGATTCACAAAATCAGCTTTTTATCACCTGAAAAACATAGCCAGACTGAAAACACTTATGACCCAACACGACCTCAAAAAACTAGTCCATGCATTTGTTTTTAGCAGACTTGATTACTGTAACAGTGTTTTCACAGGTCTATGTAAAAAATAACAACTACAACTCATCCAGAACGCTGCTGCCCGAGTCTTCACCAAAACTAGGAGAATTTACCACATCACCCCAGTTCTAAAAAAATCTGCACTGGCTTCCTATTACACAAAGGATACAGTTCAACATCCTACTTTCTACATACAAAGCACTTAATGGCTTGGGACCAAAATACTGTCAGAGCTCTCAGATCATCAGGAGGTTTACTCGTCATCCCCAGAGTCAGAACTACATTTGCTGAAACAGCTTAGTTTTTGATTGTGTGTTTGTTATGTTTTGAACTATTATGTGTTGAAGAATGCCTATGTGAAGCACTTTGATTGCCTCTGTGTCTTAAAATGTGCAAGACAAATAAACTAACCTTGAAACTTGAACCTTGATGAACCAAAAATAAATAAATAAACGAGTTTCAATGTTTTTTCATATTGGATATGGTATGTTATTGATCATGGCAATGTTCTTATGATTTTATGATTATTTAAATGTATACAGTTCTGTTTCATATGGGTGTTTCCATAGCTCTAGTCTCTTTATTTCCCCCTCAAAATGCACCAGATTGATGCACTTATCTCCAAAATAAAATAAAAAAACAGCAACGCTGAAAATATTGAAAAATATATCCAGCAAAATGGCACAAAAAGAAACTGGTAGTGGCCTGGCTGGGTGTATAATTCCCAGCTTGATTTATTGTCCCAGTCCGGCCCTGCTCACAGCCCGACACAAACAAGTGATACAAATAAACAAACAATCTTCAGAGGGGGTATGAGTGAAGGTCTGATCTCTCTTAGTTCTATCGTGGCACCGGGCCCGGTACAGGAGGGGCAATATGAGTGTTGTAAAACTGTGAAGTGTCAGTAGTTCAACTGATCTGAAGCACTATCTGAAGCAGTCACGTGTTATCGCCGGGCAGCGAGGCTTCGTTTGACATCGATGACGTCACTGGCCTAAAACGATACGAGCTTCGATACATGCTTCACCAAAAACGTCCTGGATGCTGGAGCCCCGCTCCGAGCCTCGGTGCAGAAACTACACGACGCCCCAGCCGTCGGCCCCTGACCAGGCTGCCTCAGCGTCTCTGGTTCCTGTCTGCAGCTTTAGGAACAGATGACAGGCTTAGAGCACCTGCTGAGGCTCAGAGCACCTGAGGCTCAGAGCGGGTCGGACCTCTGTAACCAGTCAGCTGACAGCATTAAGATTCAGGGTACTTTTTTAAATGATCATCATTTGAGTGTGATCTGCTCAAATAATAGTTAACAAACACAGAATAACAAGTGTCCTCATCCACACTACAGAGGATGAGGACACTTGGATGACACTCGACACCCTTTATTACTCTACACTGAGGTCCATGGTGAAAGAGGGAAACACTAGTGTTCTGTTTCTCCCTTGGTACACTGCCATGTCATACACTACACATGCTCAGTGTACATGTTGACCAGGTGGTGTGGTAAGTGGAAATACAGAAGTCTGCACATTGAGATACACTCTTACGGCCCGTCCACACGGCGGCGTGCGTTGAAGCTTCAACGCTTCTTCCCGTTCACTTTGAATGGGGTGATGTCACGCTTTGCCGAACTGCATTGTGGTTCCGTCGCTTCGCTTTGCTCGAATCATATGCCAGTACAAGCTCTAGCCAATCAAACCGCTGCTTGTGTGTCCGGGGCGGGAGATTCATGTGATTGGTTGTTGGTCGAGTTTCAGACACGCCCACCGGCAAGCTTCAACGCACGCCGCCGTGTGGACGCTGCGTTAGAGATGCTTCTGTGAGGATCCACAGTGCGGCCTTCCTCTTGTTCTCTGTTGTTGTCTGTCTGTCTTCCTGGCTTAGCGTGGCTGACTCCACACCGCTCCAGCTGTTGATCATCTCGCTGATTGCCACTACTCACCTGCACCTGCTTAAAACCCTCGTTCTCATCCTCAGTCTTTGCCAGTTCTTCGTTTATTCTTCAGTGGTAAACTAACGTCCAGGCCTACTTAGCATTGTTTGCCTAGTAAACTTTGTTGATGCTCCTAGTGAGAGGATTTACCCTGCGTCTTTCCTGTTTCCAGATCCACACACCTGCCGCTCCTTCTGCCACGTCCAGCCGCCTCCCTGGTCTGTCCTGCTCCTCGTCTCCCCTCTCGGAGCTCCTCGTCCCGGTCTGAACCTCGGTTCCAGGATTCCTTCAGCGCTCTCGCCTGGTCTAAAATAAAGCCCTTTTTTGACACTTCACCACAGTTTCAGTTTAAGTGCTTGCATAGCGGGTTCTCATCTCTAGTCATTCAACGTGAAGCCTAGCTTCCTGTCCCCCTTGTCTATTCACCTCAGTGTTTTCCAAAACAACCAGAGTGTTTTTAATGATTGTATTTTAGATGTGGGCATAGTGAGAACCAAGGCCCGAAATGGAAAGAAAAAGAAACATGTTCAGACTTAGCTGGTTTAAATGAACTGTGGACAGAGTACTTGAGGACAATGTAATTGTTTGATGTGAATGTCCTAATGCTCGCTGGAAACGATGGAGTTTTTGTCATTTGATGTACAGTGATCCAGCTCTTGTCACATATTCAGTGCTTGAAAAGTAAAGCATGTCTCTTGTGGTACCTTTACTCTCCATAACTCCCTGGTAACACACCATGAAGTTGACCAGAGTCCCGTTTCCTGCCGTCCATGTCCCTGTCCCTCCCTGCTCTGTCAGAGTGTTGCTGCTGGCTGTGTCCCTCTGGCAGGTAGCTGATGAATGTGGCACTTCTCTGCTACAGCCTGTAAGGGTTTTGTCCCAGAGTGGGTTACAACGGGGCCGGCCTATTCTTTATGCTTTACCACCGCACCGCCACACACTGTGAGGCCATGCACACGTCTCCCCCCTCACATATACACCAACATGCAGACTGAGAGGGATCTCATCATCATGTTGTGAAGCTGCTGCAGTCCGCTCAACTTCTACTTCATCCTTACATGCCCACAATGGTTATGAATAATTCATTTTCTGTCTGCAAGTTTACATTTCTTCTCCTGGTCAGTGCTGGGTCGGGACCTGTTCACACACATACTGCAGTAATGGCCACTCCTAAAGCTAATATCATATAACAGTAACAACCCAACAACCCCCAATGGCTTGTAAAATCAATCTGACAGGTTCTTTTCTTAAAATACTGTTGGTTTTGGCCTTGAAATGCTCCAGAAACAAGTGAAATGAAGCCAGCTTAGGAGTGATCCTCTCTCTTTGTTGAACTGCTCACAGCTCTTTCTCTCTCAGTTTCCGTGCTCTGCCTAAATGGATCTTTACCAAGTAAGTCGGGGTCCATGCTGGGTCACAGCAAGTTAAATCACGTTAAGTCACCTCTGACTCTCTCCCATCACCCCTCACTTAACTTCTCATGCAGCGCAGCCCAGCTGGATCTAAGTTGATGTGTGATAAGTTAAAGGTTTAGTCAGCTGGCAGTTAACTTTGAAGTTTTGTTGTTGTCTGTCTCTGCTGTTTTATGTTGTTTAACTGTGGACAGAGGGCTGTACTAAAAAACACCTGGAAAGGCTACCGAGGCAGCAACAAAACAAAAATAAAGGATTTAATGTAAAGGCCGCAGTGACGTAGCTTCTCTCCACGGGGAGAAGGTTTTTCTGAGAGCCTTGACCAAAAATGTGTAGACAGGTAGCTGAGCACCAGGCTTTCCTCATCATCGTCGACCTGTGCCTGTAAGAATGTATATTACATTTTCATCCGATGATGAAAAAGGCAGACTTTAAGGGTTAAACTGTGCCAAACAAAAGAATCGAATACACTTCTACCATAATGTCACTGGTCAGTGATCTGACTTATCATAAAAGAGGTGAGGAGTTGCGGGGGAGGGGGGGGTCTGCTTTAAATGTTAATCACAGTGCAGTGCCCTGGGGCCACAGACATGGCCACAGATGCTAGTATGCTAACGGGGGCAGCCAATAAGCATCTGAGCTGGTTTCTGCTGACTGCTGCTACCCACATGTTTATTCTCCCACATCATTAAAGCAGCACATGTTGATTGCAGCCTTTCACTTCTCGATGTGTATGTGTTAGGGCGTTTTTCCACCTGCTGGCTTTGATGTGGATGAGCAGTGTGCGTGTGGTGTAGGTGAAAATGTAGGGCTATTGACCGGGTCAAAGGTTGCGGTCGAATTGTCCAAAAATCAGCTCCTATCGTTTGAATTCTCCTATCCACTATTCCTTGACCTCTGTGTGAAACGCCTCGGGGTTAAGGAATAGTGGATAGGAGAATTCAAAAGGACTTAGGAGAAGAGACTGCGGTGCTTTAGAGAATCCGACTGCACTTTCACTATCCGACGTGTTTGTGATGCGCCAGCAGACGTCATGAATGTGCGTCTGCTGCTGTGGGGGAACTACAGCTTCATATACAGCGGACTACATGGATGTATAATAAGAAGGGCGGACTACTGTAAATCTAGAGACTCTGCACCGTGCTCTGATGGTGCTGTTTTAGGCTTTATGGACGTGGACAACAGTGAAACACGTATTCTTCATTAGGTTGGAATTTAAATAAAAAAATGAAGTCAAACGTGTGCTTAATCCACAATAATCCCAATACATATGATTGTATGAAAATATTTTTAAATAAATAAAAATGTATTTTTTATAAACTTGTTAGGCCTTAACCTATCATATATCATGTATATCACCATTCAAACATGTT